>NC_039489.1:7990133-8211339 GCF_003590095.1 Trichoplusia ni | reverse complement strand
GATGTTACGGTGAGTCCAAAAATTTAAAACTTTACTGCTCATGCCCCCTGCATAGTAGCGTTATGGTTTTTGTATATTTGTTGTATCATGTGTACGATAAGGTTCATGCAAAATTTGAACGAAATATATTCAGTAGTTTATGAGATAATTTGATATTTGTGTATAGATATAAAAGGCTCCTGCTCACCCCCTGTATCGAAAAGCGAAATAATAATTAAAAACTATGTTGACCGGACCTCTTGTTGATATTCTCTGAAAATATGAATCAAATCTATCCAGTACTTTCCGAGATCTTTCCGGACATACATACAGACAAACAGACAAACAGACAAAAATTCTAAAAATCATATTTTCGGCATCGGAATCGTTCCTAGACCACCCTCCAATTATTCTTTTTTAAAAATATTCAATGTACAGTTTTCACTTTTCTACAATTTTATTATATGTATAGATTTTAAAGATTCACAAAAGCAAGTACCTACAGAAAAAATAAAATGCTACTAATATTTGACCCTTGCAACGCAATACATACTACCCAACAGTGCAAGAAGCACAGAAACATACGTATTCCAAAACAAACGAACTCTCGTTTCAGCGTTTCTCAAAGCTCTACAATCAAGATTGTCGCGGGGACACATAAATATCTTCTAATCTTCACTCAAATATCTCTTTGGAACACACGACAGCTGCGTCTGATGTTTTCTCCTGAATCTCATCTCAGATTAGTGCTAACGGTCGCTGTAATTACTATAGAAAATACTATTTTAAAGTGTTTCACATAAAAAGTGATTATAGGATTACCTGAGAGTGTGGTATTGTTGACTTAGTTTAATGCTTTTTGGGGGTGCGTTTGGTTTTTGTTAGAAGTAGTTTTAATGTAACGAAAATACTTGTAATTTTGTTCGACTCATGGATTTTCTGTATAATTATCATCATTGATATGACATATGAAACAGCGCTGAAACAGAATAAAAACCTTTCAAGTGTGAACCGGAATTACGATATTCAGAGTTCCGTAGAAACAGGGTAATAATATTGAGAAAAAATAATGCTTTTCGTTTTTGGGTTATGTAGGATGTCCGATGTTAGTAGTTGCGGCACCGATGTCGGCTCACTTGTCATCGGACTGAATCCAATGAACGTGATAGCTAGGCAGTAAATTGCTGTATTCTGATACTGCTATAATAACAAAAGTTTCAACAACGGTTATCACTGTCACGAATATGATAGAGGGGTTAATTTTGTTTGTTTTTTTTTTTGTTTTAATGTTTTTGGTATCCTATTTGGCTATTTGTACCGATCCCTTAGTGCATTTCACCTTTTAGGCACGGAACTTAAAAACATCATCATCCTCAATGACGAAAACTTTGTTCATGACTTTCGCGCTAAATGTCAAAAGCATTTTGGTCAATCAATAACGTAGATCAAGATTATAGCAAAACAGTACATGTATTTATAGTAACAGTTTGTCTAACGTCTCAATTAATTAATAGAGTTGGTCCCCAAGAGATAGTAATACTATATCTACCGTGATTTTCATACAAGCGTATCTCGGAACTTCACAACATTACTAATTACATTTGCATTCAATCGAGTTTGGTCTTGGCTTTTTTCTAATTGGTTGGATACATAAAAAAACTTGTCATTTATGAAGACTTTCTAAGAAATGTGTCAGAATTTTCTTATAACATTCCGGATCTATTTATTCAAATGTTCTTTCATTTAACATTGAATCAGGTTGTCATCAATAAATGAATGAAAGGTGATTCACTTATGTTACAATCGCAAGCAAAAAAATATGCAGATGTAATGTATTTTTTACATAATCCAGAAATAAAGATGATACCACTCAATCTGATGAAGGAATTGTCACGATATTGATTTATATGTGTGGTCGTAAATTTTAGTGGATTCAAACATCTTAAATCTTAAAATAAACCGACCAAGCGCGAGTCGGACTCGTGACTCTTTATTGTTAGTTTAAATTATTTTAATGGCAAGAGGAATCCAAGTCTACAGTGAAATTTTCAACTGTCTAGCTAATACAGTTCATGAAATACAGATGACTTACGGACAGATCGCGGAGTCTTAGTAGATCAGATTCAACTCCAATTACCTTAAAAATTACATATAGAAGTTATGACGTCTATACTATTTGCAGAATAAATGATTTCATTTCATTACAGCCTTTGACCCCAAAAATCATTATTAGGTAGTTTTGTAAATAATAATTTATTCCTGAATTAAAGGTTAAAATACGAACACGTTATAATTAAGGTTCTAAAAATGCTAATATGAGTAGGTATAAGAGTGAAAACAAAAATGGCAGATCAGCCTTCCGTACAATAAACGTAATGGCAAAAAAACGTTGCTTCCAAGTAATTGCAGGTACAAGAGCTGTTTGAATCCCGACACGGATTGAAAAAGGATCCTTTGAAAAGGAATTTCTTAAAGGCTCTAACGAAGCTTGATCATTTTGGCACAGAGAGGCAAAATATGTTTATGACTATATTTTTTTTGAATAGGCCGTTAATTAAATGTTTAACTCCAATTTCACCAAGATTATTATTATGTATTTAGCTGGTCTAGATTCCTTGTTATAGATAATGATATCTTCAGCTTGACATCATTACGACTATAAAACTTTTAGCATCTACAGTTAGAGCTACAATTTCCTGTTTTTAGTCTCTAAATTCAGAAATCAAAATGTCAAAGCATTTAATTTTCTCCATTTATCGAGACCGTATGTTACAACACTTAACCGAATTGTATCTTTCTTAGAAATACAGTATGCTTAGTGCATTTCCATGTCCAATCATCTAATAAGTCCATAGAATAATATTTGTTGTAGATATTCAAACATGCTAAGAGAAATGTCCGCATTAGGAAAGTAAACAAATTTGGGAAAGCCAAAACATGTCGGGTCCGAAAATTGCAATATATTAAGTTTGGAAAGGACCCTGTCACAACATAGTCCTTTCCACGACTCCGTAGATTAACGAAGGGAAAAATATGTGACGTATGTTTATTAATAAAAGATAGAAATATAATGACTACGAGGTTTGGATGGCAACTGGAATTCCCTATTGAAATGTCAAATTGACAGGCTTGATACCGGCAACTGGATTTTTTGGGTTGTTACGGCATGGCTATTGAAATAAAAACCTTTTACAACTAAGAAAAGTAGTCCAAATTTAATCAAATCCCAAACCCAGTATCAAACTTTGAAGCATTTATTCAAGACGCCAAAAACCGTACATTTTAAATTTGGTATCTTTACTTATAAATCATAATTTGGAAGGACCTAGAATGCCGAGGAATCCTTGTAAAACGGAAGCGTCAGTCCATTTTACTATACAATCTACTATAATTCCTTTAGGGCTTCGAATGATCAAAGACCAGAGATTTCTAAGGCAGATGCTTCAAGGTAATCTTAATAATATTATACCACGTTTGATCATCGTCAAAAGAACTTCTTGGTATCTACAATATCTAATAAATTTTAGTACTTATAGAACTTCGGTTTAACTTTAAATTTAGAGAAAAAGTTCTGCCAGTGAATACGCAGGCAAGTATTTTTTTCTACTGCCGAATTTTATTTATAAACTGCCGCATTTTAAAGTGAGAAAATGAGAATCCAACTTACACACTGAACTAAATTCGCTGTTTTCGATTTTAAATGCACTCCTTGATATGTACACAATAGGCAGCATATAACGATGAAAGCCATTAGCACTAGACCAGCCAAATATTCTTCAAAACCCTATTGACATCAGAACTGAATGGCCAGAAACTTCCGTAGTATTTTCGTGGCCAGTTTATAAGCTCCATATAGATTTCAGTGGCTACCCCTCTTGCTTTAATATCGTTGTCTCTCTCGCACGCTCGCACGTAAAGACACCCCCAGTGCGTTTTCGTAGCTCGTTGCGGGCGGTCGCTAATGGATGTTCGTTCCACGCGACGTGCGATTATATATTTGCGATCGAATGTGCGATTAATTTTTTTGGACTTTGTGGTGGTTGTAAAATTTTATATTTTTGTTGAGCGTGAAATGTGGTATTAGTACTAACTTTATTTTTGTATGTGATTTAAAATTAAAGTGACAAATTGTGAATTTAGTGAAAGTTATTTTATCCTGGATTTTGAAGAGGTAAATATTTTTTTATGAACTTTTAATTTTATACACATACAAAATATGAATCCTAGATATCAACTACAGTTAATTGTTTAATATTTCATTAACGTGGATTCCGTACGAAATATTTTTCCTGGCAGAAATAATTTCAATTCTAATACACTGACCTTGATTTGTCCATTTACGATTATAACGTGTTAATTTATTACAGTAACAATACGGCTTCATTAATGTAATTAAGCCGTATTTTTATTTTTTCAAACCTTCACGAATAATAAATGTTATGTTCGAATACTTATTAAAAAAATATTTGTTTAGAAATACACATTTTAATTTCGTTTTACATAACTTTTACAGTATTTAAGGGTATCATTCAGACAATTTTCTCTATGCGGTATTAATTATGTAATGTAAAAATGTCTTCCAATAATGTAATAACTATTGCGTAAAATAGAATAAAAACCGAAAACTGAACGGTCGTCGTAATATATTACAAAGTATTGAAGGTACAGTATATGATAATATATCCTTTTTATTTTATTTTAGAATACCATAGAATTTATACTTTTTAAATAAAGGCACGGTGTACGGAAAATCTGTCAAATACAAAGAATACAATTTAATAATTCCTTAATTATTCCAAAGTATAAGATTACAAAACTAATACGTAAAATTACTAATTAACTATTTCTGACCTATCAGAATACCCCTTACTTCAAATTTGATTATTATTCATAGACTGACAGTAACCGTAGTAGATTTAACAATTTAATATCAAAGTAAATTACAATAAACTATTAAAATTCAGCTCACCAGTAAACTGATTCGATGTTTCAGATAATTAGATCTCAATTTTGTAAACCTACATTTTAGGCCTTGTATTTTCCTTAACTAAACGCGTAAGGTAATACTAGATAATTGTGATTTAAATTTTTGGTTGAAAATGATTGTTTTGTTTGGATAGTTTATGTTCATATTACACAAAAATATTTCAGGTAAAATTTTACTTAGATCAGTAATCGTTCTTTTTTAAGCGACTTCAAAAAAGGAGGTTCTCATTTATAGTAATTTTATCGTTTTTTTTTTGTGCTAGAATTCGTAATTTAGATGCCATTTTAAACGTCCTGGAAACAAAGAATATTTTCTTCAATATGGAAGGTTTTCATTGGTTTTTCTTCTCAATGTCCAAATTAAACCATCCTCAGGTTTGCCCGCTTTTGACGTGGCTTTCGATGGATAGTCTAGAAACCTTAGTTCTGAAAATTTTGAACTATAATTACAATAATTGTTGTAATAACTTTGAAAACCTGTGTCTGGTAACTTTTGTGTTAAATTAAAAGTGATTAAATAAGTCAAAGACATAGTCAAAAGAATAATTGCGTACCACGTGAAGGCACAAAGGTATTATGTGGGCGTTATTACCTAATATCTGTTTGCAGGTATAACAATGAGCTTAAAGATTATAGCTAGATAAGGTACCTACATAAATGCTATCATTTCGTATCGTAAAAATCGTTAGCAGTTTATGTAATGTGTAGTGTAGTTTTAGTAATGTAAACGAAATGCATTAAAAACGGTCAAGTACGAGTCGGACTTGCGGCACTGAGGGTTTTGTTTAGATAAACTAAAGAAAAACAAAAAATACATAAGCGATCGGTCACCCGATAAATTTTAGACTGTACGAAGTGTTGCTTATCCTTATTTTTTATTTTTTGCTGGTTGTTATAGTGACAACTGTCAGCTATCACGAGAGAGATAGCGGTGCCTAAGTTCTAAGGTTCCGATTTCAACCTTTGTCAAACATTGCTATGCTAAAACATTTTTTCAATGTTTGGGTTATTCTGCAATGTATTGCACAATATTGTTTAAAGGATCATCTAACGGGCTTCCGATTGTTCCTACTAGAAAGCAAGGTAATAAGTAGTTCTAGACACCTGAGTCCTTTTTACTATTTCTGATTAATTTCGTTGCGGGTTCGAAGGCAATTAATTGTTTTCATACCGAACTTAAGTGTTTCGGTAGTTTTTGTCGATTTCATTGTAGAACCAATGTGTGGCGGTCTATATCTCATAAAAAAAAGTTCTAGACACCTTTATCAGAGTAAAACTATCAGTATTCTGATCGTCAACTGTTTTTCCTGTATACATACAGCCTTGACTGATCCTGAATTATAAAAGCAGTAATTTTCTTACATTTGGATAACAAATAGAGATTATATGATACTATCAGAAGAATGGCCAATAAAACAGTTTTTACTACTATGCTTCAACCAAATGTGTTTATTTGGTATTTTACGTCTCTATTATCTTCTGAATCTGCGGTTTTATGTTCAGGCCTAGATAGTTGAATCAATTTCTTGAACTGTATTTATACTTTTTGATGGTCACCTTATTTAATTATCGGAGACGGTGTTTCATTTGAACTCCTCTTAACGAAATTTCTTTCTTTACTCCGATAAGACGCAAAAAGAGGGGTGTTATAAGATTGATATATTAAGTATCATCATAGCTCCCAAACGAATATAGTTATTTCCATTAATTTCATTTTGTATTAAAGGTGAATAACGATATTGCTGTGCCCGACAGGGTCCATAATGGTTATGTAGGTATTATTATATTTTTAAGACCTTCATGTTCATTATGGATCGCAATAAATTATTGAGCATTGTTGTTTTTGTAAGGATTGATTAAATGTCGGTTGAGCCTTTTAAAAGGGTTGTTTTAGATTTTATTTTTTCTTAAATTAGTACATATAGCTAGTTTCTGCAAAAGAGTAATAGATTTTGATTGTATTATAATTTGTTAGATGCGTTCTTCAGAAAAAGGTTGAATCACAGCTATTGTAGCACAAATTCTCAAACACCAACACAATACCGTGACTTGCACCACTAAATAAAAAATATCGTTGTGAAATTTTGATTTCCATTCATGTTCCCAACTTACTTCGGTACGGTTCAGGTAATTATATGTCATTAGTTATAATAGCTTTTTGATCGCGAAGATAAGCTGCAGTTTTTTGGTGATTCGGTAGAATAATTTACCGATGGATGATAATTTCGTTTCGATGCGGAATGCACTGGGTGTTGTGGCACAACTTGTAAATAGGCCTATGCCCAGCAGTAGATAGATAGGCTGAATTAATTTATTGATATTTTTGGATCCTTCTTTATTGGTTTTAATAAAAGGACGGTTAAAATTTTATGAATTATTTTAGATGCAACTATTTTGAGAGATTTGAAGAGATACTCATTTGATTGGAATTTTTGAAATTATTGTCATCAAATTTTAGATCATACCTAGTATATTTAAGTGCGAGTCGGACGTACAGGACCCATGGTCCTGTACAAAAAACAATTAATTACTACTTACTAGAAATTTGTGACTGCACTATATTATATTTCGTTAAAGCGGAAACAGTAAAAAACCATCTGTGAAAAATTTAACTAATTTGCCTAGCTATCACGGTTCATCAAATATGGTACAGCCGTTTATTAGTGAATATATAATAGACAGCCAGACCACCTTATTCTTGCTTAATAATCTTATTTTGGGTAAAAGTGTTAATTTTAAATTCATAATTGCAATCTACTAAAATATAAATGTTTATAAAGTAACAAGTAGTACCTACGAAATTACAACAAAACCCTGAATCATTTCTCCTTTTATTACTATGATTACGAGAAATAAATTATTTTATAATTGAATACGTCCCCAAGGGTACCGTGAATTAAATTTATGTTTTTTTACTATGTGATTAGTTCATTGTGTTTTATTACATTTCTTTGCGATAAAAGTAATGTAGGCTACCTCTAAAGATATTACCGGCCTTTACCTTCAAGTAAATTACGATTAAATACATTAATTCTTATAAATTGGCACTCAGTCACACGCACGCTTAATAAAACTATTAAATTTCTTGCTTTATACTTTGAGGTGCAAAAGTTTCATAATCTTAACCTACAGGGTGTCCCAAAACTCAACGATAATCTGAGACCGGATGAAAGGCCAAGACAGTGATCACAGATCAGGGAAAAAACATCCATAAAAAAAAAAATATTTTCATTTAATTTATACTTGCGATTAATAGCATCGTTAATGAAGATCTCGGAATAAAAAAAATCACAGCGAAATTGTTACATTGGTGAGCACAGGACTTAAAAATGCGACGAGGGATGTCGAATTTAAACTTTTTAAATGTCTCTTATCGCTGAACTGAGTGAGTGACTAGTGGCTACAGATATAACGATTCATGAGATGTAACCTGGTGACAGACGGTACGGTTACCGGTTACCCTTTCGGTACGGAACCCTAAAAAGAGCCATTTCCTGTACATAAAAATTTAAACCCTCGAGTCCGAATCCCACTTGACTAGGGTACCTATACCACGATTATTTTCTATCTCAACTAACATTACCAGTATCCCAAAATCCTTCAACCCAACACCAACACCCCCACTTTACATCAGCAGTCCAAAGCCACGTGATAATAAAAACGTCGCCTCGTAACCGCTCGTCCCCTCTTGGCACAGATCATTAAGCTGATTGGTGTCTTTTGCGATCATTAATTCTGGTCCATGCATTTTGTTTCTGCACCCCCCACCTCTAAACGGACAACATTGCTTTGCAGTGCAGCAGTTGTTCAAGTCTTAATCCCGGCGATGGTTGACGTTACGTGGGATTATAAGTAGTTAGGCTTTATTGGACATTTCATTAAGGGATTTAATATGGGATGTAGTTTTTTATTTTAATTGTAGCGATTGACTAAGATGAAATGGTTTGAAATTATGATGAAGTAGAATTTAACGTCAACATACCAAAAACCAGATAAAAATATACCTATGACGAGAGGTGAATGGTTATGGCAGATCATTGACAAAATATCAGAGTTTGGATGGGTAACAGTTAATAAGTCAATGGGGTATGTTTAACACTTGAAACAGCAAAGTCACAAGACTCACGATGATCTACAAAAAAAAAGTGATATGAAATAAATTACGGAGAATAAAAATAAAATTAGCTAACATTAAAATACTGTAAACAAGTTTTAATACTAGAAAGTACGCCCACCAATTAAGGTTGCCTAACTAAAGATTAATTACTTTCATCTAATATTAATCAAATATTCTAGGAATATACAAGAGTATTTAAAACAACGATTCATTTGTTCATTCATTCGTTCAAACGTTCACGTCATTAATAACGTTTCTGCTATTGTTACACCTTTCATTTTTTTAAAAAAACGTCAATTCGAACAATTTTCAAAGCTCACAAAGAATAGAACGCGTAAATTGGAGTACTGGACAAAGAAAAAAGTTTTTCGTATTCGCTGTAGGCCCTGGCCATGCATTCTTTAATGTTTTGCTGTCGGCCGCGACCGTTAGGCAGATGTTTTTTTTTTTTTGCCGACCTTTTTGCTTCGTCGATCACCGATTGGAGATGGCTTTCAGGCCGGGCCATTACGTCATAGCAAAGTGATTAAAAGGAGTGATGTCCAAGTTAAATGAATGATATTGTGGAAATGTGTTTTTGCTTTCGTCGGTTATATTAAAAGTTCTGTTGTAATGTATGCCTCACTGTCCAATTTTATTATGTATGAAATTCATTATAGAGTCATAAGCTTGAAAGTTTAGTTCAGTTTGGGATAATTCGTGAGGTGATAAAAATTTACTGTTGAATAGATTTTTTTTTTAAACAACACAACATAGTGTTATTTTTTTCCAATAGAAGCGGAAAATTTTAGAAGAACTGACATCTCGTAGAAAATAGCGTTGGTAATTTCGGTCTTTTTAATTAAAATACAAACACAAAGTTAAAATTTTATTTCAATAGCCATCGGATCGGATCATATCTGGAAAACCAAGTCCAACCTTCCATGATAACCCAATTCCCAGCTTGACCCGTTTCTCATTTATTTTCAGGTCAGCCTTGAATTGCTCTGCAATAACCGCCAAAGCACTTTTGTCTTCATATTCAGATGTCATTTGGAGTTTAATATTCGCCGCACATTCATAACACCAAAGTCACCCCATCTAGTGGACGTTTTTGGAACATCCCTATAAAACTCATAAAAGCTGGTATTCGTTGCGTGGGCTAAAATTTTGATAAACAATGTTTCTTTTCTGCGTAATTTCGAGTTTTCTCCTTTAAGTCTCTGACAAATTTCAAGTAGAATGGATTTTTTTGTCATATGCCGCCAATTTTGTTAAATTATATGGCAGTAGCTTGGCAGTCTATATTTTACTATCTATCAGTCTAAAATTTGTATTTTCACCTCAATCCCTATATTAATGTTAGGTTGTTATGAATTTGCTTCTTAATTAACCTTCAATTTACAGTACCTTCGAAACAATCTTGACCGCCTGATACCTTGAGTTAACTATGTGTACTTGTTCGATTGATGTCTTGATACATTTTAACTCTCTTTTAAGCTTGTCACTATTTTATAAAATATTTATTATTAGATACTTACCTTAAATTATCGAATTAATGAAAAGGAAATAAGTCGGTCCTTTGAATATGCCTCTAGATTCTTTTATGTCTTCTTTTAATTGCAAGTTTTTCATTAAGCTTGCTTCAGTATTAGAAATTTTAATATTGATGCTTTTGATGAAAAGTGAACTATCTTTATAAAAAAATTGTCTGCTGCATTAAGGAAGCGCAGGAGACGAGCCGCTAGGTCTATCACAAACATTTAAATCACATGCCGCCAAAGACATCCAGACTCAAAATGAACCAGACACAAAATAATGCTTGTAACACGCGGAGATCACAGTGGAATTTTAGCGTGGTGATCTCAACCACTTGGCTATCCGTGCTATGAGCGTGCTATTAAAATAAAAATAATAATAATAATGCATTAAAATTGAAGAAGAGGTAATCCAGACTTATCATATCTGACTTGTTGTATCCCAGACATTGATTGCCTACCTTATATATTCAGGTAAACGAAATTTTAATTCGTCATCCGTTTAGGTAAATAGACTCTGATGTTCAAGTCTGGCAAAATTAATTTCATAACTTTTATGAATGTACGAAACCGTCTGTTGTTTTAATATTATTCCTAGAATGAAAACTTTAATCATATTAATGTTGGTTTGACTTATTTTGGATATATATATGTACGAGGATAATGATAAAGTGCAATTCACGATTCCTCATGATGAGCCTCAGGATCTGAATTATTCTTGAAACTAATGTAAAATTAGACAGCACGGATAGCCGAGTGGTTGAGGTCACCACACCAAACCCAC
Organism: Trichoplusia ni; assembly: GCF_003590095.1. Lineage (NCBI taxonomy): Eukaryota > Metazoa > Arthropoda > Insecta > Lepidoptera > Noctuidae > Trichoplusia > Trichoplusia ni. The sequence goes on along the minus strand of NC_039489.1, from coordinate 8,199,956 downwards.
TGTGTGCGATGTGCCGCGCGTTCGATCCCTGCGTAGAACAAGCATTTGTGTGATCCACGAATGTTTGTTCTGAGTCTTTGTGCATGTAATTTTAATGTTTGTAAAATACCCCGGTACACAAAGATTAAATTCCTTAATGCGGGAGTCGTTTTTTTAAAGTTACTTTGCAGATATAACTGCTCCCAGCCTTCTCAATTCTTAAACCAGAAAGTAAGTAAATACTTAAGATCCTGACTTATAATAACTTCATATTTTGCACAGCCTGTTCCGATACCAAATCTGGAAGTAACCTAAAAATACTAAACAAAGCCCCGAATAACAAAACTCTAAGCAGGAGTTTTTGGAACTGAGTTCAGATAGGATTTCATCGCAACTGGATTCAGTTGAATACCATAATAACCTTTTACCTGGAACAAATACGCGTATGTTTCCCCGATAATCCGATAATCATGGTACTTTTCAGAACTCCTAATTATAGATGTAACTTTGTTAATAATAAAGAGTATCTCAACTAGTTTCTCTTCTACATAGTTCTTCTTCTAGTTTCAGAAGGAAACTGGTAGCGGAATGCAATAAATACTCTTCAGTTAAACCGTTTTGTTATTAATCTACTTCATGTGAGTTATTTTTATAAAAAAATCGTTCGTATGTACCTACAGATTTAAATTAATTTGTTTTGTAAGTCCCACATTATTTTCCTTGGGGAACACCGAGCATAGTGCTGTGTGGTATTCGATGGTTTTCATAGTAGATCCTGGTTCACTTGAGTTGCGGTAATTGGTGTGTGTTGTTGAAAGACTTAAAACTCGCTGTATTTCTATATTGCCTTATATCATCAAAACAACTGTTTTTTTATCAATAATTAATGAATTTTGTTAATCTTGTATCATTGTAATAGCTATATATCTTAAGCTGGATAACTTCTACTGCATTGAGTGTATAAAAATATCAAGATAGTGATTGCCAGTATAAAGGTATCAAAGCTGGAAAAGGTTTCGCTTATTGAGCTGAAAATGCCTACATGCTACGTGCACTTAACGCAACGTAAACAATTTGGTAAATGGCAATTTTTCCTGGTAATCTTATTAAAAACTGTTCTGTTATAAGGTTTCCGTACCGAGGGGGTTAAAATGATAACTCATTACTTAGGCTCCAATCCTAATTTGTCTAACTGGCTGTCTGTCCATCTGTCGGTCCGTGTATCATTAGGCTGTATCTCATGAACCATGTTGGCTGATAACAAGGTATTTCTGTTTTTTTTTTATAATAAATATAAGGAACAAACAAACATTTAATAGGAGATCATTTTTTCTTTAGCTTTTTTATACCTACGGGTCCTTTGGTATTGCTAAGTACATCTTCACCGATTTTTCTATTTCTTCCTACTATTGGAAAATAGCTATGATGTCAATATAAGATTATACCGATGCGATAAATTTCATCGTTTATTTACGTTAGTTAAAAATATCGATGATTCTATTGTTTAATTCTTTTGAATTGACCATTAACTTTTTGGTTCACTGACAGCATGACATTTATGGAGATATATCTATATTTAAACTTCGAAATAATAGTTTATTATTGGAATTTTTGTTGCTGCAGTCGGGTCCCATAAAAGGACGAATTATTCACAATATTGAGTGAAAAACGGAACAGTATTCTTATATTTTAGTAAAACTATTGACGAACCTTCAAAATTAATACCCGATTACGATCGATGTAACACTTATACATGACACCGCAGCTTTGCACGGTTCAATACATCCACTCCCTGGAACCAGGGCCGAAACAAAAACGGACCAACGGACAAAAACCATATTCTTTGGATATGGAACCTTAAAAAGTATACCTATTTTTGGCAGCAGTCGAGTTTTGAAAATTGATGCGTACGGAACATTTATACTTCAATTTTAAAATTGTATCTTACGGATTTTGTTTCCATCTGTAAGAGTATTCGCTTATTTTGTTACCTAAAGGCGTCCATGTACCCCTGTATCGTGAGTTGTAATTTCTACAAACATTTCAAGCAAAGGATTCAATATTTGTATTACAATATAAAATGTATGTACCTACCGGCTAGCTGGTCGTTTGTTTGATGGGAAAAATTTAACAATATTTTTCACGTTTTTAAACAATGGATCGGTCATGTTGGTTTTATTTTAGGTATTCTCGTATTTGAAACATGAAAATCGGCTTACTTTTCCTGTCATCCGTCGTAAAATATGAGTAAAGGATTATGTGAAGAGGGTGTTCGCAAAAGCAATATTCTCAAGTCTTAATAACGAAACTTTCCACACTAATTCCTTTTAGTTAGTGACTTTACTAGACTATGTCATTCCAAGAATTGCTCTTATATGTAAGGATATTCATGTATTTAATTTTATGGGTCGCTCCGAATACGGTATAGAAATTGGATTTCGTTAGTCCGGGTACGGTATTTATTTATTTCATTTTCTATGGGACTACGGGCAACCCTTGATTTATTTTGCAAATCAAATAAAAAATTGCCCTTTTAGAGGAACTAAGCATATAAAAAAATCGGTCTTTACTAAATGATTGTGCAATTCTGGTATTATTGACCATAGCGTCTTAAAATTCGAATAATGAAACCATAATATCATCGGCCTAGGCGTTTCCAGTCTAACCAAAAGTGGCTAAGTATCAGTTTTTTCAAAGGAGCAATATTTTCAATACAGTATGACAATAACAACTGTCAAAAATGTGTAAATAACAGCCGAAACCGTCAATTTAATTTGCCTTACCTATTCACGGACCCACCGTATCAAGCGTATCTTAACATATTATGGATCAACTTGTTTAGTTGTAGGTTAGCTAAGAACCTGATCCATAAATTTATCTATTGCTTTGACATTTGTTTGATCATTGAATTTACGAATCAGACAAGCAAATATTTGGGGTTAAGGTATAAATAAATAAATAAAAGTATTAGTATGACATAGACTTCAAAGACTCCCACAAAACTACATTTAGATAAACGTGTCTCATAATACAATCTTTTCTTTACGTCCCTTTACATTCATAAGTGCCATCAACTTGATGTTTATTGTTCAGCTGACCTTTACACAGCGTGGGTTTTCCTTCAAAAAATACCAAATACTATTTACATTATTAATGAATGATAGAACAGACTTGCTTCCAATACCGTCGTATTAGAAATCATGAAAACATTTCCATTCTACCTTAATCCTATTTTAAGATACTGAATGAATTATAAAATTCTTTTATTAAATAAAATTTAGGTAAATTCCGTTCTCAATTTCTATAATTCGAAATATTGGTAAAAGTCTTATTTAATTTTGAACTGTGAGTACTTATAAAAGATTATGATGATGTCAATGTTTCGAAGACTCCAGCAACATTTTTATTGTTAAAAAGAACCGTTATGAACTGAGTAATTGTTTTAAATATTTTTTGTTTTTAACAAAAAATATTTAAAACAAAATAAAATGAACATGATATGTCATAAAATCCGGGACTAAAATCAAATGATACATTTACGAAAACCCATTTATATAGCATTGAGAAGGAATCATAAAATTTGAATCGCATATCACCTCCCAAACCCTAGCATTGTTTATTTCCTCATAAAAATGTGAGAATTCTGACAAAAATACCCTTTTATGTGAAGACTTTATCATGTAAAGGACTGTTTGCAGACTCGATAATCGAGTTATAAGTCCTGATCGAGGATTCATATTCATGGAAGTTTAGGGGCAAGAAGAATTTAATGTAGACGTTGAACACTTGAAACTCTTTGCTCACGATTTACTTGGAGACCAAGAAGGATAAGAAAATATCATTCGGAATATTTTGTTTAAAGATATTTTGTATGTATCTTGTGTTTTCATTGATACTAAAATATTGAAATGAGGAGAGATAGAGCTTTTTCCAGACGAAATAGTCGATGGAAATCTGATTAAAGATGGTTATGTTTTACGCGCAGAAACTGGCAATGAATTGATTAATTTATGCAATAGGGTATTTCATGTTACGTGCTTCGATTACGAAACTGTTTTAATTGTTGAATAATAATTGTAAAATGTTCACTAAAGAAGAAAGTCGAAATTAAGAGAAATTTTGAAGGAGATAATCCTTCAAAATTTCATTTATTATAATTTTATTTATTTTACATTTCGTATGGCATTCTAAGATATATAGAATATAAAGATTGTACATGATTTGCAAAGTTGACTCAAGAAAGCTCATTTAAGTGGTTCAGAATTCGCTCTTTACTCCGTTGAAGTTCTAATCTTTAACTAATTTCGGTATTACGTAACCATGTTTCATAAGAATGAACATACAAGAGCCAGCGTCGACATTAAAGATTCATCGATCGATTCTAAGACAAGGTAAAGTTAGTGGATTATTCAAGAATATTTAACGGTTACGTGGAACTTTGATTTGTAGATACCCTGTTTGGTTTCTTAGATATGAGTTTTGACTTCAAATAAGACTTGGTAAAATAGTAATGAACCTCCGTTAGTAAAAAATGAAATCAATCATTGTTAAACACAAAGACCCATAGACATACATAGCGGTTTTGAAATTGTTGGACCGATTTTGTCAAAACATGTATTATTATCTAAGAGTCATCGCTCAAACACTCTTAAGGCTTGCACTCGTTCATTTAAGTGCTACGGTGTCACAAACACACTCTCTACGGTGTCAAACTTATAATACCACAGTATCAATACGGGGGTTTGTTTATCCTAATTATCATGAATATCAAAAAGTTTTTAGTTCAAATAGGTCGATTGACAGACACTTATAAAACGTTACAATAATGACTCTAGTTCCTCGGTTTCAAAATGTCATTCCTATGAAACAGAATTGGACATGATAGAATAAGACTATAATTTTGGTACTATATTGTAGTGCACACAGCATTTATATAAAACAATTCTTTGATAAAACTGGTCAGAAATGTATTTGCTTATTTCTTTTATTCAATTTTACTGTCAAGTACTTTACTAAGTTTCAAGATGTCTCCGTCATTTCAAAGGTACGGGGCAGCGACAGTTGTAGTTTACGAAGGTCGTCGTAAACGTGTCGTATAAAAGAAGTTAAGGTTTTTTAACATTTAAGAGTAAGTTCACTAGATGTCTTAGCCTCAAGTTTGTTACTCTTTCACGCAAAAAACACAAAACTACTTGCACGGATAGTTTATAACCTGGATTAACATATGGGATAGCTTTTTATCCTGATTATATATTCTAGTGACATTATTTTATATTTGTAGCAGGCGGGCCCACGGGCAACTGCTAGTTACATAAAATTTCAAGAACATTTTTCATTAACACTATTCAGAAGCTTTTCATGTCCTTGAGAAGTTTAAAATTTATTTCAAGAATAATTTATCTAGTATAGCAGAATAAAAGCTAAGGATCCGTGCTATACCGTTTCACTATCACTACTGATAATCTTAATACAATTCCAGACAAGCCGACTAATTAAGATTTTGGTCTAGAAAAAGTCTTAGTTATAGATTTACGATAAGAACGTTGCCTGATTGAGGGTAATTAGATATCCCTTTTGTAATTAGTTTAAGCGTAGATAGAGCTAAACCTTCTGCCATCACATTTTGATTAAAATTTAAGATAAAATGAAATTAAGAATTATAAAATTGAACTCTTTCAATTGTTTTCTGTTCTTAAAAACGCTTAGTATGTATACTATCATGTTTTTTACTCTAAAATTAAAACACAATCGTACTTATAATAAGCGCAAGAATTGAATCTTAAAAGTTAATATGATTTCTAAAATAACAATGTAAACCGTCACACCTATCAATGAATGAATGACTAGCTGTTGCTAGCGGCGCCGCTCGTTACAAACTGAAAATGATACCATGGAAACATTAAATTGGGCTAAAAACTACTCTTTTTCTTATTACAGGTTCCATCCATAAATAAACTTTCGCTTCTATAATATTAGGATGCACAAGGTACAGGTCCGATTTTAGTATCTAACGTATCTTTTACAACGTTAAACCTTAGTATTTTTTACTATTTAAGACACCTCTGACTAAGGGCGATGTCACAAATAAAACAATGGTTTCTACCTTTTAATTGTGATGTAACATTTATTACAATTTTAATCTTTCATTAAAGAAAAAAACGCGTAGACGTAATTGTGTAGCTCTTAAGGTAAATTCCGGCTCTCGAAACATTCTGTCAGGTGAATTTAATGTTTAGTTACAAAAAGAATAAAATTATATAAACCTAATGACACGGAGAACAAGACGAAGTAAAGCCTTTTTTAAAGAAATTTTACAAAAAAAGAATCTACGTCGGCTTTAAGGCACTTAATCCTTGTGTCGCTGGGGGTTCCACAAATATTCAAGTCATATGTGCAGACACTCGGACTCAAGACAAGCATTAGTGGCTCACACTAATAGCCTGTCACTGATTTATTTTTATTTTATTAATAGCCACTGAATAAATAATTGCCTTTGCGTATTTGGCTTCTATATGCAATCAGCTCAGTTCCATTTCAGTTTGGAAAAAAGTTGAAAAACTTTTTAATAAGATAATGTTAATTCTCTTCCGCCAGAAAAAAAAAGGTATTTCGATTATATACTCGATCCGTTACTGGCATTTATACAAAGAGCTGTTAGTTTCATCTCAAGCGTTACTAAAGGGTTTCACGGAAAGACTGGAAAAGCCAACCCTAAAGGTTTTCCACCCTTGAAAATAACAAAACATAACAATCTATTATTAACATATCCGAACAATCCAGGGCTCTTACTACGAACTCTTACAAAACGCCTCTTGTGGAACAGAGATGGCGCTACATGAAGTCAAGTGCCGTCTTTTTCCCACAACAGCTAAAGTCTGACTTCAAGTGATTTTAGTACAGACTGAACGTTCCACGGCCTTAATCTGCCTTTGTAAGAATGCCTTTTTAGATGTTCTACATACGTGCCCCAATAAAAGTATTCGTGATGTCTGCCTCAGAATCAATGCCGCCAGTAACTGATATATGGTTTTCGCTTGAAGTAAATATTTTAGTTTCGCTGGCTTTCTTTTGTACTAGGAATACTGAATTTATGGGTTAGTTGGCTTTACTGTGTTAGGAGTATTTTACTGAAACTTTTGCTTTGTTGCAGAAAGGGTTAAATATTTCCGATCCATGTTAAAGCTGTTTTGTTTTGTAGGTAGTCTCTTATGGTTATTTAAAAGTATTTCCTGACATATTTAGTTGAGACTTTGTTATTACTTTGTACATTTTTACCTTCTTAACCATTGCTATGACGATGAAGGAAAACATCGTGAAAAAACCTGTTTTGCATTCAGTGGAATCTGTGCCCAGCAGTAGGACGTAGGTAGGTATATAGGCCAATGCTATAACCGCAGTGCTTAACTCTCCCCTCATACCAAGGACCACTGGGGAAAATGAAAACTTGAAAGATACCTGCTAGATGCTGCCTTCTAGGAAACTGCAATATTATGCTCAATTAAGTAACATGCACGGATATCAACATGTCATTTTCGAAAAGGACGTTAAATTTCGGGTTTCTCGTTACTGTTAGACAGAAAGTTTTCAAGGACTTACCAAGGAGTTGTATTGTCCGAATAACTTATTTAAGGAGGTCAGATAGACATTCGCTCTCTATAAAACACAAGTGTTTCCTGCATCTGATTGACTGGAAGCTGACTGAAAATTAGTTAAGGAATAGGCTAAACTTAATGATTCAATGAGGATCTAACATTTAAGGTTCTAGTTGTGAACAGAAATTGAATTATGATTGCCGCTTTAAAACAAAAATTCAAAATTACAATAATAGGCGCCAAAACTTTCAAAGGGAGACATCAAGCAAGTTTGTCAAAGAGACTCAATAAACTTTACAAATTGGGATTGAGTAAGCCTCCGGCATTGTTTCCACCTTTTGTGAGGAAAGAGGTGATATTACAAATTAATTTAGGCGTCTCGTTTACTGTGTTCTTAGAAAGTTTGTGATAAATAGCCTACTTTGAATGGAATTCGTACCGCAAACTTTGCTTTGGTTTTTAATGCAATGTTTGTTATTCGTGATGTTTGAATTTGATTAATGTTTTCGTCGACAATTATCTTCATTGTTGCTTGTCGTTTCGTATTTGTTTTTGTGAGCTGTCATGGTGGCTGGGTTTTGTAAAATATAAATTCGTTTAATCTGTCATGTTAACAAATGGAATGCGACGCATTTTTTAATAACAATATTCTTCAAATATTTTTTAGTATATTTTTGTCAGTGAGTTAATAAATTAAAAATAATCTTTCTTCTAATATATAAAATTCCCGTGTCACGATGTTAGTGACCGTACTCTTCCGAAACGGCTTTACCGATTTTTACAATTTTTATATGTGTATTCAGTAGGTCTGAATCGGCTAAAATCTATTTTTCATACTCCTAAATGATAAGGGTTACGCGCAATATATATTCTTTTTAATTTTTTGTTTTAATTTTTTTATATGATAGAAATCCAAAATATCGTTATTGAGTGGTTCCTAACCTTGACTGGGCATTTGATAGGCAAATGAGCTCAGATTTTTCGTTGACGAAATTTCAAAGTCAAATAATTAATTACCATTTCGACAGATCTAATGACGTGAGCATGTCACTGAACGCGCCCGAAGAAATGTGGCTTATCAACTGACCTTGATATTTTCAAATGTTTTTTTAATTAATAATAAATCAATGTCATTGATGAATAGTTTCATAGACCACAATTAATAGGAATAAATTAAAGGATCATAAAATAGTAGATATGTTTAACAAGTTAAATTATGTCTAAGTATGGATTTTAATCGAAGTATTAATAGATGTCAAATTTAATAATTAATTTATTAAAATAGTTTGAACAGCAATTACAATTTCTAAGAGCAATTTGTTTTCTATTAGTACAAATACACAAGTCTAGGAACAAATTATTAAGTTATTAAATACATTCATTCGTGAGTATAATTTAGTGTTTCATTCACCGTGAATTAACTTTGAATTGTTAATATTTTGGGGTATTTCAATATTAAAACATGTCAGCGACTTTGTTATTAAGACGATTTGTGGTTTAAGATGGAAGACCAGACTCGAGTTCTTTATAAAAATCAAGTATTGAATTGAACGTCAAAATATTAAAATATACTCCCGCAGTAAGAAATTTAATCCTTGTGTCGCGGGGGGTTTCAAACATACAAATTACGTGCACAAAGACACCCAGACTCAGAACAAGCATTCGTGGATCACACAAATGCTTGTCCTACGCGGGGATCCAAATCGCGACACGACGTGCACAGTGGGTTTGGCGAGGTGACCTCAACCACTCGACTATCCGTGCATTCAAAGTTGTAATAAAGACAAGGGAGCCTATCAACCACGAGTCGATCTCGCGATGATGAGGATTGCCTAGAAATACCCTTACGGTAAAGAACCCTTAAAACTAATCAATTTCCCCACACGCTTGCCGACGTTAGTTCAAAGATGAGATCTTATAAAGATTTTAATCATGCAAATTTCGTTTTATGTCTAGAATATGAAAACTTGTTCCCAGAAAGATAACACTTCATATTTTACATAACAACGTAAAACTAGCTTAGTGCTATCACAAGTTGTGGGCGTAAACCGAGTTATGGAGTTTATAAGACCGAAATTTTACCTACAAGAGTGGAAGTATTAAGGATATTGCATTTTTTTTGTAATATTTTGTTTTTGTAATAGACTTTTTGAGTCTTTAAAATAGGATTTTTTTCGTCTTTATGTAAGACGATGTATAAAAAATGTAAGGTGACCAGTTTTTTTGCAAAACTCCTTTTTCTTTAGTCTATTTGCACAGTTCTTTCAGCGTCGCAACAACTCAACCTTATCCCATTTTTGTCTGTATGTCTGTCCAAAGCAAAAACTATAGCAACACATTGAAAACAAAAACAGTTGTTTCCTTAGAAGCCTTATTTAAAATATCGTGATCTTTAAAAATATTAAAAATCCCTATACAAATTCTACTTAAATTCTTAAAAAAAATACTCGAAACCTTTTTGAGAACACTCAGTTTAAATCTTCTATCTTTCAATATTAAACTTCACCGAAGTTAAGAAATGTTAACGAAACATTTCAGTAATTTGACTAGTCTCAAGCACTAATAGACGCTGGAAAAGACCTTGTCTGGAGTTTAAAACTTTTGGGTTGAAGTGTTAGCTAAGTCACTTAGTAACAGTTTTAAAATATATGAGTAACACATTTTGTCTTCAAAGGTTTATGTAGCTGAGATTTTGCGTTTCGTCTTTCTGAAAACTTTTTTAGACGTGTGGGAATCTTTTTCTCAATATCTAGATCTTTGGATTTGGTGTAGTTCACTTGGTCCCCCTTTCCACACTTAGGTTCATATTGGCCCATTATATGTTGGTTTTGGGAGGTCATAAATTCTTGTAACAAATTGATTGCATTTTGAAGTACCGTTTAGTGCACCCAGATCAAAAACAAAAAAAACAAAATAAAGTAAATAAGTTGATTGACATCTATAGAAAAAGAATTTCAGTTTAAACTCATTTAGATTTATCTGAAATAACTTTCAAATTAAGCAGCTGGGTATTAATAAAATGTAATCAAAATGAAATAGATTCTTAACCCCTAAACGCTATATAGGGCACAAAATAATCCAGACCACGTAAAAAAACAAAAGCCAAAATAAATCTTTACTTAAAATACAGCTGAGCCAAAATGAATCGTATTTCGTAATTGGCTGATTTATTTTGTTAATTAATCTCTACTTGACCCTCATTTTGACTTGCCTCCCACTTATAAAGTAAATAAAACGGATCGGATTTAAAACGTATAAATGGATTTATAGGCTTTCGAGGGTAAACCTTCGGTTCTGTATGAACGAACTCCTTGGATGACTAGATCAAAATTACAATGTTTCACCAAATCCAATAAAATCAGGTAGTTTGTTACAGTGTACTATTATAAAGGCCTATAATTACTGCGACGGGCAAAGACACTGATTTCTATATCACAGGTTTTAAGCTTTTAAAAGTGTCACGGTTTTATTGTTTTTGTTAAAGGTATTTTTTTATATTTCATCATGAACAGAATGTCTGTGAGTGCACGTATCACAAGTTAGGTGTTGCTTAAAATCAACTCTGTATCTGTATAACATGGGTAGAATTAACACTGAGCTGGTCCATTTTAATATACAGATTGACACAAATCTATAAACTTAGTTTAATCTATAGGTTACCAAGTACTTTGTCCCTTACTGTAATTATTTTTTTTGATAATAAAAATATTTTACATTTATATTATATATGTATACGTATGTTGTATATCGTGACACTAACTATGTCACCATTGTAACGCTAAGCTGTAGATTCTTCAACCCGAAGATGATCACCCAACGATTTCAACAATTTTGAAAAAGAAAGAAGTTAAAGTATTTGCAAGTCGATCTTCTAACATACTTGTGTTGAGACGGCAATAATTATCATGTTTGAAGATAAATTATTATTTTGATTGACATATCCATATGTTGTTTTAGCTAAGTCACTCGTGTACCGCGCCTAACTGCGATTAGCCTGGCTAGACAAGAGTCATTAAATTTGTACATGCGGTAACACTAATCGCCAACCCTCAAATGTATTGAAATGACATGTCAAAGTCACCTGACTCTTCGAAAAGGGTTATTATTTCTCTACATTTTATCGATTTAATAAACGTAGTTGGTAACCATACCAACGCTTCTGAAATTGAAATTTGTCTGTAAGTTGTAAGTCTTGAAACGAAAACCAACACAAATTGAACAATGGTCAAAAGCAGCGGTATTCTTCTATGCGTATGCTATGACCAAAATATTTATTTCTTTTGTAAAACCGGGGATACGTCTTGGACACCCCGCTCCCGCAGAGGCAACGGCTACCGTGAGACTCTTACTAACTAAACCTAAACCGCTGTACTACGTCATCTGGGATTTTGTGTCGGCGCATAGTAATGCTTTGCAATTTCTGATGCACGTGACTAAAATACCTAGAACTACGAGCATGGAAAGTTTGAAATGAAGAGTCAAATTCATTTAATCAAAAAGATAACTATCCCCAGATATCACGCCCATAAATTTAAAGCTTTTGATTTGTATTCGTGACTACGCTAATACGAGGCAACTCTATCTTAATTCGGACCAAAATATTTGTGACTAAAAAATATTTTCAAATCGCTTCTCGCTTCCACTGAAGCCTGAAAACCTGACAATAATTCAACGCTCCAGAGACATAGTTAACATTTTCATTAAAATTAATAGAGGTACAGATAAAAGTGAACGTAGTTTGTAAAACTCGGGTCCTTTACATTAAATATGTAGGGCGGTAAATAAGGCAGGTAATGCTGTGTATTTTGATAAACCTTTATATTTGGCTTATGTTTGTTTTGGCGACTTTCTTCCCGTATAAACACGGACGAAAAATGTTTGATAAATTTTCTTCTGCAACACGATTTTGGGTAGAGTTTGTGTTTTGTTTTTATTCAATGTATACATGAAGACTAAAAAACCAGTATGGTATTAAGTTTTTGAGGTTTTTATTCTATAGGTCCCTTTGTAATTAAAATTTTCTGATTTAGAAGCTGGATTGTGAAGTGAGTTGAAATAAGTCAGAATAAAAACACATTCAATTCGTAATACCATAGTACTTTTTTTAATGTATAGCACTTAACTAACCTTAAAATACCTGTTAAAGTGCTAGTCGCACATGCGATAATAAGGCTTCCTTTCAAATAGATTTGAGTCTAAAAATTGCAAAAAACTTTTACTTAACTCATAAAATTTACCAACCACCGTACCAACCGTCATTTTACTTTAATTTTTATTTTATTATTAGTTGTTTCAGAAACATCAGAAATAAATATCAATAAACATTTCAAGTATCTAGCTGGGTAATTTTATAAGATACATGTTGGTGATAGACGGGTGAAAAGACAGTGATGCCTTAATATTCCGCTTTGAATATTTGTATACGAAACAATAAAAACGCACTGAATCTGTACTAGCAACCTCAAAAAACATCAGAAAAAAATTCTCATACGGCGTAAAACTGAATCATAAAACGCTCAAGGCATTTATGTCCATATTAAACCATGCAAGAGATCTTACCCGACCTTTAGGCATTTGCTTCAAAGTAACTACTCACCTTTCTTGAACCCAGTTAACATTTAAGTTTACAATAATGTCTTTCGGCCGTACCTTTCAACCCTTTAACTAAACCATTTCCTCTATAACTTTTAGGATATTCAGAAAATTTATGTCAATTATGTATGGACCCGAATCTTGTTGATATGTAGAGAGATCTTAAGAGTTCTTATGTGCTAAGAAGAGTCAGCATACGGAAAAATTGTGTCAATTCTGCATAAAATACACTAGCATGACGGCGGTCAAGAAATATAGTGCAAGTTGAAATCGCGACACTAAAGAAACAACAGTACTCTCTAACTAAAAGAACTCAGTTAGGGGTCAAATCCATTTTTCAGGTACCCGATATGGCATTTATTTGTCTCCCACCAGAAAATGTTTGACCGTAACAAAGGGCGCTTAGCCGTGATCTTTTCAGTTAAAGCGCCAGCAAAATATTTTATCCGTGAATATTCAACAGTCTAGCTATTTTCATGTATAAGATACAGCTTGATTACTAATTCTGAATAATTTATTAATTTATTAGCCTTTGGGTGGGGAAAGCTAAACAGGTCTGTAATGTAGGCAAGTTACATCTCTAACTGATAACACTGATCACTTCAATGTATTCAACTGACCAATCCTATTCTCGTAATTCGTCGAAAATAAACGTCATTCCCATACATTTTAGTTTTCTATTCTTGTGCTTAATGTAATATAACATTGTCTAGAACCTCCTTTCGGAGCTAGACACTACTCAGTAGCCGGTACGGTACCTAGAACTGACGTAATTCTATTACCGTACACGGTTCGTGTGAAGAAGAATTCTTAGGCGTTCTATAGACGATCAATTATACAACGCAACATTATTAGCCGTTTAGGTCGTACATTGCAGATAGCAAAATTGTAGTCGAAAACGTTACGATTTGGATTTTTTATTGCACAATATACAAAATGGTGGATTCGTAAGCTCAAACTGCAGGTTTGACGGCAATTCAGGGGATTTACAATATGACTTTTTTTAAAGTGGCATCTTACCTGTTGAATTGTTCTAAAACACTTAATGAAATACGGTAAAGGAAAACATCAAAAGGAAAACTCGATGTAGCTAGCGTGATGAACAAATGCCCAAATCTTCACTATATGGGAAAAGACATGTGCACAGACGTATGACGTTAAACTAATCATCTAGTCACGGTCTTACTTTTGACTGAAGAATTTTCTTCACGTGTATAAGCGGCCTTACACTAGGTCTCAAGAGCTTACTTCGAAGATTAAATACTCTTCGGGAGAATGGTCATAAATATTTTATTTGAATTCTGAAATGTTTCTTCCTTGTTACGAGAGTAATGTTTAAACAGGCTTTAGAAATGTAACCTGTGACCTTTCATGAAGGTCTTTATAACAATATATTCAATTGTTTTATTGTGATGTTTAAGGTGAAAGGTTAGGTCGTAACACAGTTACAGAATATTATGTCACAATTAATGTTGTTTGATTATTTATTTTATTTACCGTAGATAGATCTCGGTAGCGTCCAGTAGTGAACAAATATGGTTTATTTTGTGATAATTTATGAACTTCGACTCCACAAGTATGACTTCTGTGAATACATATAACTCCTCTCCATCCAAAGGTTGTCTGGAATATATTGCTGTCAGCGATAGGACCGATATTGTACCCGTACACTGTTTGTTTTAAGAATCACTGCTGTAATTTATGGTGTATAATAAGGCGCTGCTCTATGTCGTGAAGTGTGCCCTCCTGCTTCCACAACTGCCAAGATCTAATTTAGTAAATTGATGTTTATTGACCACACGTATAACATCCATCAAATTTCAATTGTATACCTATCACCATCTTTTCGTAAGATAAAACTGGACACAGACTGCCTGCGGGAACCGACTAATGTAATTCCATTTTAACCCTTGGGTTCTCAACCGTAAAAACACTCACACGTCACTCTAATAATATTTATAATAAATTATGAAATGTTTAATTTCTAAATTAAAGATAATATTTGACCTTGAACACGACATCTCCAGACAAATATTTGACTTCCAGAGACTTAAGAAGCATTTGGCAGTGTGAAGGAACGAATGCGTAAACACAAGACCATCTAATCCCTTAATGAGCTTACACGCAGTACGCGATAAATCCGCTTACAATTTATTACGAACGTTATTCTAATGTAAATCAGTTTTGTTTGTCTAACATGATTTTTGTACACTTGAACGAAGTGAATGTGTTCGTATTGAGTAACTAATTGACTTGTCTTCAAGTCTTTTATGTTGGAACACAGAATGGTTAAGTTTCTGGGTGCTATTGTAATGAATATTGATTTTTAGGGGTTTTTTTTAGATTGCATATTTTTGTGGCTGCTGTAGCAATGTATATTGAAACACTAGTTGTTGTTCGCGGTTTTGCTTGCCTTGATGTCGATTATTTGGTAACAGCGGGAAAAATCTCTCATCTAACTATATCTTAATTTACGGTGGCAGCAACCTTCATACGTATTTATATTCATTATAGACATAAATAAATGCGGACAATATCACATACATTGTTCTGAAACCGAAGTAAGTTGCTAAAGAACTTGTGTTATAGAATTAAGATACAACCAAGGTACCCCAAACACCAGACCCGAGACAATGTAGAAATGTGAATTTTTACATTGACCCGACCGGGGATCGAACCCGAGACCTCAGAGCTAGCGATACCTTGAAACTGGTACGTAAGCCACTCGACCACGGAGGTCGTCAAAAATAATCAACTCACTGTTTTGTGTGGATCACACAGATCTTACTTAACTTAAATGTTAATCACGGTACGGTATTTCCACTTAGTCTTTTGCTATAAATCACTTACAAAAAATAAATGTATATAGTTCTTAAATATTAAGTCCTACATACATTTATAATAAGTTCCTTCAGCCTTTCCTGACTTCCGGAAATTCAATGCGAAGCGAGAGAAAATCTTAGTATTATTCAGTGCTTCATAATAACACCTGTTTCTCGGTCCTTTGAAACGAAATTCTGTAATTAGTCATGTTCCAGTTACATACTGACTTAATGTGTTACTGTGGAGGAAGCGGATTACGTTCCTGACTCAATTTGTCTTAGTTCTTAAGAAGAGTATGAATGGAATATAGAGCGCGTTGAGAATGTTGTTGGAGGCTGTGTTATGAAGTGTGATGTTTAAGTAAAATATTGAATGAATGAATTTTAGAATGAGAACGATTGAATATTTAATTAATTTATCAGTAACATTTTCAAAAAAGGTTGTATTTACGTCACATTAAAGACTTATGAAAACGTACTTGGAGAAAAAAAATAAGGTTAGAGAGACGCTGAGAAAGCTAAGCTTATCACGCAGGAGTAGAGTCTACTAAACTAAATTGAACAAAAAACACCTGAACAAAAACAAAACATATCACACAAAAATTTCTTAATGAAGTCAAAAAAATCCCATACCAAAGTCCTGAAATATCTATAAAATAAAATTTTGAACGATAACGTCAGCATTGACACTGATACCATTTTTTTCTACACAAAAACTTTGTTATAATCTTTATCGTATTCATACTCAGTAGTCCTCAACTACCGGTACATCAAAGTAAGACAAACACGTCAAATTGAGAAGACGTGTACCACCGTATCACAATTGTTTTTCTCCACAAAGAACGTGAGTCATCCTTGAAAATACAGGTACATTTATGTTGGTTCTTTAGCTTCGTAAATAGCTGTTTCTATTGTTATTTCTGTATGTGGAGAATCTATTTGTTTTCTTTCAGTCTTATTAAATATTTGAAGAGGGTGTACCTTTGGTACGTATTAAGCTTAATGTTGTAATTAATTGGTATTGTGGCAGTTGAAATACCTCATTATTCTCTTTTCTCTCTGATTGATAACTCATTCTTTTTCATTTTACCTGGAGTCTTCCTGCAAAAGTGATCGTATAGTTCATTGGTTATTTATTAATATGAGAAAGAATTTTAAAAATAGAAAACCTCTTGCTATCAATGATAAGGGGGTTTAGAAACAAAGCTGTCGCTTTCAAATTAAAATCGTCTGACATTGGACTTACATTTCAAATATGTTTTAGTTAATTTAGAGACAAAAACGTTTAAATCTTTCTATACATCCCATTTGACAGTGACTAAGACGGCTTAACACTGAAGGACTAACTATTCATCATGTCATCATCATCTCAGCCCATCGCCGTCCACTGCTGAACGTAGGCCCCCCCAAAGAGCGCCAACCATCCCGGTCCTGGGCAGCCCGCATCCATCCGCTGCCAGCCACCTTCTTCAAATCATCGGTCTATCGTGCCACAGGGCGTCCTACACTACGTTTGCCTAAACGTGGTCTCCTCTCCAACACGTGTCTGCTCCATCGACCGTCTGTCCGTCTGCAGACATGGCCGGCCCATTTCCACTTCAGCGTGCTGATTCTGCGAGCAATATCGGTAACTTTGAATGGATGACTTCGTTACGAATTTTATCCACCAGAGATACCCCGAGCATCGCTCTCTCCATCGCACGCTGAGCAAACTTGAATTTATGGACCAGGCCCACAATCTGTATTCAATAACACTAATTAATTTACTATTAATTAGTGTTATGTTATGAATGTAGATAATTGTGTATGCTTACGGCTGGAAGTTCCATACCATTTTTTTTGGCACGTCCAAATCATGGTATACTAGATACATGTCTAACATACAAAATACATGTAAAACTCCAAACATCGCAAGCTGTGGAGTGCGAAAGGAAGACGTATTGCGACATCTCACGGTCTATCAATAAATTCAAGTCACGGACGCTTTCAAAACTCCTGATTCCTGGGGGTCTACCACAAGGCTACCACGCCAAACCCAATGAGCGATTTAATGCGGGTTCGATCTCAAAGGAAAATTATTAGGAGAGGATAAATTTATCTTATGTGATCCACTAGCATGCCATACATGTGACTATTTTTTTTATGACTCCCGCGACACCAGAATTAAATCCCTTAATGTGGGGTCTCGTGATCCTGGTGTCGCGGGAGTTTCACAAACTTTCAAGTCACATGCACAAAATGTTGATAAAGCTCCCCCAATCCCCTCCTCCGGCACAAGTATTACACTCCTTAGTGCTTGAATCATTTCGAAGAAAAGAAAAATCCGCACTATACCGTGTAGAGCGGTCTCTCGCTTGCACTACAGCTTTTTTCCGCTTGCTCTCTGGCAACAGTATTACTTTGAAAGATAGTGGTAGACCCCCTGATTCCTGTCTTTTGGCCACACGTCCGACATCGTGATAGGTTACTTGCACACCCACGTTTTATTCTGCGTCTAAACGTAAAACTTTATTGTAATCGTTATTTCTATCAAGATTGGATTTGTCTATGTTCTATTTCTGTAGTACGATCTCCTTAGCCTAAGTCCGAATGGGATCAGGTGTCAAATTATGATTTGCTTTGTCATTGTGCGGTAAAATAAACACCTTATTAGGAATTTAAACTATTTTTTTCTTTGTCACAGTACGGTTAAATAAATACATTATTAATAATGTAAGATATTATTTATATTCAAGGTAATATCAATCTAGTTTTTAATGGATTTAATGCAGTTTTTTACTTCTAGTCGGTTTTTTTTAATGACATTGACTTTTAATGAAAATAATGACATCGTTTGGTTGATTTTAAATTGCTTTTCATATCATTGTATGAGGTAATATTTTCGTTTTATTCCATTTTAATATGTTTGAAAATACAATTTATTTTGATTAACGACAACTATTTAATAAGGTTTTGTAATGAGGGTATCTTGATATGACCGAAAACGTTGGTATCAAATATCTATTAATAATGATGATAATTCTGCTGATAAATATGATTAGGTAGCTTGAATTTTAATAAAAAAAAAGAGTTTATTGATAACGAGAGCGGAATTAACTTAGATCAATCTTTGATCTTTAATCCTTGCGTAGGACAAGCGTTTACGTGAGCCATAAGTGCTTGTCCTGAGTCTGGGTGGCTCTCAATTGATTTCGTGTCAATCCCCTGCGACACAAGGATTAAAGTGCTTAATGGAAAACATAATGAAATCTATTAAACAAAACTTAAAAGAACTCTACCTACAAAAATGAGAACATTTCTATTCATTAAACACAACACGGCTCCTCATGGGCGTTGTAACAGTTAACTGAGGAATATATTACGAGTTGGCCGGTATTAACTTATGGTCTGACAAAGTAATGTAATATTCATTAATGATACCAGTCTTGGGAGGGTAGATAAACTAGAACTTAGCTTATTTCATTAGGACGTATATTCATTTGTTTATTACTTGGATGATAATAACTTTGCACTGGAGTTGGTCTCGCGTCAGTGAAGGTTCCATATGAAAAGGATAAGGAAAAAACAAATTTGTTAAAAAATAACTCATCAGATTTATGATCGTGCTTACCGTCGCTTAACCTTGATTTTTATTTTTATTTCTTATTGAAGATAGTAGTGTAATTCGTACCTAATTTGGTAAGGTTCAGAGTAGGCCTTTGTTGAGCGTGAAACTCAGCAGGCTGTATAAAAGAATATAAAGGCAACCAGAATTGCAGCACCTCTGAATTTTTTCAGCTATGAAAAATTTTTTAGTCGTCTTACAAAAGCAGCTCAGTTCATGTATCCGACGTAAAATACTTCTAGGCGCGATTATAATTTTTTTATCATCAACTAAAATAATAAGTACGAAGAAAAATTAAACAAGAGAAATCTCAAATATACTCTTAAAAATGATAAAAACGCCGCCGCCCGCGCCCCTCACCATTGTAACACGGCTCGGACAGCGCTCGCAACAGAGCTGTGTTTCTAAAAAACTACGAATTGCATCATAATATTGAATAAAAATTGCATTTTAAATTTATTCAAATCTCACAAATACCTATTTTTTATCATGAACGTGTTCTAGTTATTGGATACATGAACTGGGCTGCTTTTGTAAGACGACTAAAAAATCACGGTGTATAGAACCACCACCCCGACTTTGGTGGTTGTCCTACCATTGATGGTGTCTTCATTAAGGTAGATATATTTGTTTTCATAATAAATTAGTTATCTACTGTAAGGAACGCTGTAAGGAACTTGTGATGACGTCAATAATATTACCATGAAATAATATACCAATTGCCTACTCTCTTAGAACACTAGAAACAAAAAAAATAAGCAAAAATTTTCTAAAACACTTAAAATAAAAAATAATGTAACTCTACTTTTAGTCCTAAACTAATAAAATGACCAAGGATTTTCTAAAATAGCTCAAATAAAATCAGGGAAACTTGGCAACTTTACCAGTTCTGGCTATCTGCAGTTATATGAATTATTTGGCTTCCCCAACCAAATGTCATCGCTTAAATGCATGCGAAGTTTGTTATAGAAACCAGCGTTTTGCATAGTTTTGCCAACTTATTCGTGGAGCGGTGATTAATACGGAGCCGTTTGAAATGGTAAATTAAGGGAAATGGGATTTGAATTTGATTATTGGTGTTTGCAGAATTTCGGTGGTCGCGTTGACTTTTTGCTGATTTGAATTTTCTATGCGTTAATTGATTTACGTTGCTTGTATTGAGATTACAAACAGCTTTGTTGCAAACTCCACTCTACTGATTTATCAGTTCAGTCGTGCCTTGAGAAATAAAACTGTTTTAAAATAGAATATTTTTTTAAATCATGCAAGCATGTTGATAAGCCGATATTTGTATATCCGCAGTTTCTTTAATGATTTCGTTGTACAACAATTTTTGAAAGGCATAGCGATTTTTTGAAATTTGATGTTCCCTTCCGTTTTAAAAATAGGAATCCCAACAAAAATACCGTCACTATTTCAACAACCAAAACTGTGTTCTTTTTTAATTACACAACGAATCGCCCAATATATTCGGGTACTGCGGATGAAATTCATATTCACTAATAAAACCTTCGTACATAGATTGGGGAGAAGCCTCGTTTTTGGGCATTGATATTAATAGCAGGCTTGTCCAATTGAATATTGGGTAGCCGAACTAAAACAAAAAGAATCGCTGAAAATATGACTCGTTGTTTTTGGAAAGGAAATGGAAAATAAAAGCTATTTTATACGACGTTTTCTATTGTTTAAAAGGCCAATTAATGTTATTTTAGGAAAGTCGGTTAGACAGACAATTTTATTAAAAAAGTATTTCAGTTTATAAAATTATGGTGCTTTATTGCTTTTATTATAATTTATATTTTAGTCGTCCGACTAGTTAAACTTAACTTCATTTTTTTTTTATAACGAAAACTTACAACCTACTTCAAATAAAATTTACTAAGCTGTTTCAGAGGCCGAGGGGTAAAGAGCGTCACCTCCCATTATTCCACCCTGCCTAACCAAAAAACTGTACAATAACCAGCTGTATTAAGGTTTCAAGTTATATGTAACTATAACGAATTCATCATCATTACAGAATATTTTTAGATTCATATCTATAAATTAAATAACATCAAAAAAGTTTGAACATACGTATCATCTGAGCGTTCGACGAATAACCCTTTCTATAACTGTCACCACCCACTCGTTTTTCTCGAATATAAATAATTTACAATCTCCTGTAACGAGATACGTACAAATTAAAATATAATTGCTTACTCGCATGTTCTCTTTGCTTGAAGTATTTCAAAGGGGAATTTCACTTTCAAATTTGTAGATGCCTTGTTTTAATTGTGTATTATAAAATTGTGTGAGTCGTTATTGTTTGAGACTGAGTCGACGAAAATATCAGTCTCTCTATGTATTCATTATGTATGTACCTGCGTAATATATATTATGTTATGTATAATCACTTATAAATCTTGAGATCATGTATCTGCCAAAAGGTTGTTTTAAATCAGCAAGCAATGCCCTAATGTAAAAGATAGAGATATTTATTAGTTTTTGATAATAACTTTCGTGAGGATAATACATAATTAAATGATGAATGCAAAGGTTTAATCTCAGGCTTTTTTATCGAGATTTCCAGAATAGTTTTGAACCCAGCTGGAGACCTTAATAATACATTTATCCGGATCCGGCAGCAGCATTTGAAAATCAAAAATAATTATTGTGTCACAAACAATTTAAACCTATCTCTTAGACTTAAACTATGACTTGGCTCCAAAGCCTATGAAAATATGTATTACGTCTTAGTTGTAACGTTTTGCCAGTAACTGTCACGTTTCACATTGAGATTTGCTCAAAGGTCTTTGAAGCTTTCTATAGCCCTCCCATTTTCAAGCGAGCAACAAACTTAAATAAAGGTCCCTAGAAATACCTACTTTGTACCCAAAAAGGTCTTTGTACACCGCTTATTAAAACATTCAGCCAGGCATCTGAGCTCAAACTAAATTTACGCTCTATTTAAACGCAATGCCGTACCCAACAATAATATTATTATACTCGCAAACGATAAACATACATGTCACTTAAGCTTCTAATGTTAAAGCTGGTACACACGAGCGGAATGTTGTAAATGTCAGAAGTGACTCTTGGACACGTTGGCAACGGCCATTGACATCCCAACTTAGGAGAATCGACGTGCTGTACTACAGCTGCAAGTTTAGAAAGTGCAATTTGAGCTACCACCAAGCTAACTCCAACGTTGTAACGAAGAGAGATGGTACTTACCCTTGAGTGTAGCGTCGTTTTCCTCTTAGAGAGATGCATAATATACATCCTTTGCGACTTTTGAGAGCTTATAGTACAGGCAGTGATTTCAATCAAAAGTCACGATCAAATTGTCAAAATGGGCAAAGAAGCGGAGGCTAATACCCAGCACTGGAAAATTCCAGGCTTAGACGACGATATTGGTATAGGCTACAGTTTTATTTGCCGTTGGCAACATGTCGTTCGTGTGTATCAGTTCTTAGCCTGAATTCTCGGCGGCCTCCCACAAAATCGGTCACGTACTCAAAAAGGTCCGAAATATGAGCAATCTTACGAAGATTTTAGATTACAAACCTTTGGTTATGTACCGAGGGCTCTTATTGGCGGAATTGTGCGATTAGATGGGTATTACGAAGGTAATTCAGGTGGGATTTTGAATAATTGAATGCGTAGGTCAGCTGTTGAGTGCCTAAAGAGGTTAGGGTTGATACATACATTTTGGTACGACCATACATTTCTTTTCAGACAAAAAAAAAACAAAGCAACATGATTTCTATATCAATTTGGAAGCTGAATTCTAAAAACCCCGTGTGTGATACAAATTGCCATGCTCCGATACGAAAATTCTTTTCCAAAATGGCCGACGCTGATCAAATCGCTTGAATCTATTTTACACTGAGGGTTTACCTAAAAACAAATGATATTGTGTCTGTCTTTAAGAGATTTTTACCACCGTTAACACTTCTCCAAAAGTCAAGAATTCACATCAAAATGTCTGCCATAAAATGAACCTTCAAAAAGCCTACACTGACCCGAAATAAATAAATAAGTACAAGTGGTCTCTCCTTAGCTTTCAGACTTTTAAATAAGTCACGAATTTTGACTTGTTGAATTGCTAATAAGACTTGGTCGTTCTCGAGCTGTTCTCTTCGAGTCCAGGTCAAGGTCATTTATAAAAGATGAAAGGAGGTATGTTTACGTAACGACATGAATTCGGTATACCGTCTGACAATGCGTGTGATGTTATACGCTGTATAAAATATGTATTTTCGGTAGCGGTTTGTGTGATATACCTACATCTAAGTTTGGCAGCCTTTAGGTATTTTAGGATTCCGTACTTGAAGGGTAAAAATAGATACCTATTACCGAGGCGCTGTAGTCTATTCGTCTGTCATCTGTCTGTATCGTATGAACTATGGTAGGAAGAAAAATATTTTTTTTCACAGATTTTTTGTTTCTGCTGACGATATATACAACAAATATGAAAAATAAAGATCAAGGCGCTGAATCTCAATACTGTCATAAATTATCGTTCAGTTTTATTTGCCAGCCAACCGCCTGGTTTTTCTTTATTCTATTTTTTAGAAACCCTTAACACTAGTCGCAAGTCCAACTTGAACATTTTCACTTTTAGTACATTCAGATAGCATTTGTTCACTTATTAATAATTCACAGCAATTTATTAAGTCCAATTCCAGTGTTAATTATTTTACTTTTCGTATAAGACTCCTTAAGTACATAAGTCCAGCAAGCTAACTAAAACACAAAGAGCCTGATACTTTGAAATGATGAAAAGAGACGGCACTATACATTAAGTATCATTGTCTCACTTCCACTACTCCTAGAGCCCTCATTTAATGGCTCCCACTACAGCCACTCATCGAAATCCAAAGTGGTTTTGACCACATGATATAGGTATTCACTAACATCTAGAGACGTAACTTTGAGTCTTCTATTTAGCATGATAAGGTTCAAATTTAATTAACTACATACACAGGGCTCTATTCTCGCTCATGCTCATACATATTACACTATGATTATAATATTCATATGTGTTCATACCACGAGTCCGCTTTCGTTGAAATTTCAACTAAATCCTTTGTTTTGATGTTGGCTGTTATAATTAGAACCTTGTGCAAAGCACACATATTTTTTGGAATGTGTAAATTATATTGCTGTGAAAACCATGCTAAATAATTCTCAGATATATTTTTTTCTTTGACTTTTTAATTATTTTCTTACTTTATATTTATAGAAAAGGCTCATATACGAACTAAATTTAACTAAGACCAGCTCTGGAGGTAGTTATTGACAAGATTCGATGAAACATCCCAACATCATTAAAATTTTTATATCACTGACGGTACGGTTTTCTCATGTTTTCCATATTTTTACTACATTGCCAGTAGCTTCGGATAAAACTGGAGTCCTTAATGTCCTGTCCTGGTGCGTTTAGCAGTCAAAGTAGTCAGCGACCTTGCGGAGTCCATCGTTGTTTTATTTAGCTATCACGACTCATGAGATCAGCTAGACGGATGGAGTTGTATTTTCACTTTTTGACTACCTATTAATGAGACAAATTGAATTGTGAAGTGAAATAAAGTAGAAACGAAAAGAAGTGAAGTGAAGTGTTGTGTAATTTCACAAAACAGCAAAAAATAAACTTATCGCTCTAAACGTCGTTACATCACGTTCACCCGTGATCCAGATTTGTCCAATTTTCATCAAGTTCGACTTGGAAACGCGACACAATAATTACAGTTGCTTGCACTGGCGCACGAGAGACGCCTTGGGCGCCTTACGTAATTAGTTCTCAGGCCTTGGTATGTGCTAGATTAGGTTTTATACTTATTGGAGTACACTAGTACTCCAATAAGCCACATAGTACTGTTGCAATAGTAGCAAAGAAATGCAATCTCACGCCGTATTATTTCATGTCTGTACTGTTTTTTTTTTTTGTAGAAAACCGACATTCGATATTTTCATTGCTTTAAAAAAAAAAATCAGCGGGTAATGACGGAATTGAAAAATTGAATTATTTGATACCTTTCTTTAAATATTGTGTGTAAGTATTTTAGTTATGGTTTTGTATTGTTTGAATAATATTTTTTCCATGGAATGTAAATGTACTAAAGTAGTAATGTCTCTAGGAGCTTTTTCCAATGTTGAAATAATTATGTATAGAAAGATTATGGGTAATTTCAGCTCTAGATAAAAAGTGAATTAAAGAGGAACACAGAAAACAAGTAAATCCGCGTAACACGACCAGTGCTACTGAACTAAAGTTGACAAATAACTAGACTACACAGCTCATAAATTATGACTTTTAATACAAACTTACATAAACATCTGGTCTAGCCTGAACTCTATATAAATTAGTACACTTCATGCATTATGCAAGGAACTTGGAATGGTCAAAGTTGGAGCCACTTAAAGTTCTCTTCTCGAGTTGAACATAAAAAACTTGAGCAAATTTCTCAGTAAATTTAAGTTCAACTCAAGACGCTGTCACTGTCAAAGTTTCTTCTCCACAAACTTGTTGTGTGTCAAATAATTCAGCTTCTTGTCATAACTTATCAAGTAGGTGTACTTACTTCCTCACACCATCCTTAGTAACAATACCTATTGCTTCGATACAGTCGGTAGATAGTTCGAAAATTTTATTTTCAACTTCAAGACAGACTTGTTTTACTCCGATCTTGTTAGAGGCTTGTTATCTATTTTCAGTTTGTTTCAGCAGTTCTTTGCTATCGTAATACTATTTATTAGGCTTACTCGATCAAACTTCTGTGATGTGAAGTGTAGGTACACTGTTTTACCACCTTCAGTTACTGGAACATTATCAGTCGAAATAGCATCAAATGTATTTTCAAGTCACACAATATTGACATCTGCATTAAAAGCAAGTATTGCATATTAACGTTTCGGAAAATTGTTACAAACCTTTTAACCAAATGCTTTACTCAGCGTTATTATAAACCTAATGGATTCTTTGGAAATGTATTACTAATGGATAGTTTTGCATACCAATAGTGGGTTTAGACATGGCATTACGAATTTAAATACGAACCTTTTTTCTCAAAACGACTTTTTCCATCTAACCCCACACAAGCTCGAATAACTTCTTACAACCCTTAAAGTTAAAGATGATCAATCAGATCCACTAAAATCCCCCTTTCAATTCGGAATCGATTGAAATTCAATTCGATTCAAAGCAACACATCAATATTCAAACTGTGATCTCTAGTTTCGATGATCACAAACGGAATGTCGAACAGTATTCCGAAAGAATCTTTGTGACTTACGAAAATGTACGAGTATGGTTCTCATTTTGTGATTCTGATACCGTAAAACGCCTTTCATGTTCGGGAACCGAGTGCTTTACCAACATTCGCACTTGATTATTGTGAGTGATTTCTAAAAGTTAAAATCTGGTTTCTTTTTTTTGTTTTCATAGAAGTCATCTGTTTATCGAACTACCCAAATTCTCATGGATTTTTAAGCTTGCAATAACAGACGGACCTCTGCTTATTTTGATCATTACGATTGTCATTTGTTAATTGAACTGACGTTTTTGATTTTAATTCTGTCCATTAGATCTAATTGTAAATCAGCTGTAACAGCAGTCTAAGATAGACAATTTGCGATGTTTGTATAAGGGCCGCACTTTTTTTCGATTGTAATGCTGTTTTATTTCTAAACGTTCCAACTATATCTGTATTGATTTTGTATTTGGTTTCGTCTATCGTTTGATTGTGATCGAAAAGCGAATCAACTTTTTTTATCCAATCATTAGCGCGATACAGATCGCCCAAAAAGTTTTGCTGCGGTAGCAATTTTGTTGTTTTATTTAACTGGCGCGATTGGTTTCGCCATACCATGAAATGGGCAGTCGTGCTAATATTTGCCAGTAGTAAATTGAGCCTTAAGTACATGCAGTTACATTTTAGTTTCTTATAATTATAGTCTACATTATTGAGGTCTAAATAAGGTTCCTCGAAATGCTTTTCCCGCCTTGTCCTGATGTTCGTTAACGTATTACCGAAGTGATTTTTAAGATTAGTAGAGTGCTTTTCCAGAAACTTGATATTCGTGGTACTGTGTATTACTTACCCAACGACATGGAATGGCACTCCTGCCTCAAATACTTGGAACTTTTATCATAATGTGTGGTGATAAAAGTAGTTGCTTATTGCGAAGTAGAGAATAAAGTTATGCTTAAACAGATACCTCGATGATAATTTATTCAAAGCATCGCATTGCATGCATATGCATACAAATTAGTCTGTTTGTGTAAATAGCTGCGTAAATAATGAAAATGCCAGCAACATTCACTAATTGGCACCTTTCTCCTTAATTTATGTTGTTTGTGAAGGTCGGATTAATAAAGCTTATAATGTAAATATTTATCAACTTTTTGCTATATTTACCAAAGGTTTGCTAAAAGCATAATTAATTATGAGCTCTCAAAGTACGTTTTTATAAAAAATATATTTATTTACCGATGTGGAAACCAATAGCTCGTCAGATAAAATTGTTTTTATATTATGAAATGGTAAATTATGCTGCAGTTTTAGTGCGAAATTTATACTATAATTTCGTTTAAAATACGGTATTTAGCCAAACACAACGTAGCTGAGGGAAAAAATGAAGACTGAATGAAATATAAAATTAAATCCGAAGCCAAGAGTAATTTTTAAATTTTCACAATTGAATAAACTATCAATCAGACCTAGACTAAAAATGGATCCAAGAGACGTTTCTTGAACTAACAGGGTCCATTGAAGCCGAAAAATAATCTTTGAATAATGTAAATCTTGAAAACCTAAGCTGCCGTTAAACTGTTCTTATAAAATAAAATTTACCTACCTAAGTTTTCCGGGAATCGAAACAAGAAATTCTTGCATCGATGGATACCGAAATTGAATTGAGACAAGATTATCAGAATTCCTTTTTTGTCAGTTCCTTCAGACGTATACTGGACTTATCAAGAGATAAATGATTTTATGTAGTAATAGACATTTAGAATTTCTACTTCATAATCTGCTAATACTGCTAGTAGTAACTTAAACCATATGTAATTCCAATCCAACTTTAATCCATAGCGACGTTAACGAAAACAAATCCAAAGAAATACCAAGTCGAGTTTTCCAAATGAAATATCGTAGAACATGCCAAAAATGAAACAGCAAATACAGCAAGAAACATGGCTTTAGCCTGCTTCTCCGTTCTACGAGTGCAAAAACAAAATGGAGTACCTATACCAGACTTGTTATTAGCTCTGTGGGTTGAGTTCTTGAAAACTTCTTGCATAAGTTATAAGATGGACACACCTTACAGAATGACATATGTGTATGTCACTGTATGTCGTCTGTAATAAAATATTATACTAAGTTAAATTAAACTCACTACGTGGTCTTAGATTGAGAGGAAGTATTCTGATGTATACTGCGTAACAATAGAATATCACGAGGACAGGAAAGTGATCTGACACAGGAACTGGAAAAATCTTATGGAATTTGGGCTCGTTCCATTTGCTTTGAGCAGTACTTTGATTTCAAATGAAGGAAGATAAAAACGGGCGTTTTTGAGAAAGAAATACCTATTTAAATAAATACTTTAGAATTTCGATATGTTGAAAGTCAATAACGCTCCTAATGTAGCCTATCTCTGGCTGTAAACCTAATGTTTTCCAATAAAATTTTACATCATATTGATATACAAAACGGCTCACCTAAAAGCTAATGTTAGTATTTGTTCTTGGAAACAAAAGATTCCTTTATTATGAAATGGCGGTGATGACACGTAACAAACATTTGAATAGGTGATAATCGAACTAAGATAAAAGTATCTCTACTATAAGCTCTTAATGTAAGACGAAAGTGATTTTGAAAGCGAGATGCCGATAATTGGTGCATCGCACCGACTTGCTTCCACGAAAGCAAAGGTACTTCTTGAAGACCTCATCGTGCAATATGTCCTATCATAAGACGAAACAGATGAAGCCAGACAATAGCCAATACAACCCGTATTTAAACCTAATCTCACTTTGATTTCCAAAACATAAACTCAAAGTGCCAATTAGACATAGCGTCCCAAAACGAATCAACCTCAACTTGGATCAAACGACTGAATATTCAAATTCCTTGCAAAGGTCTTGTTTGACTAGGAACCGTGTTAGATTAGATAAATTGGGTTGTGAATCCACCTTTTCTTTAGTCAAAAAGATATTTGAGGGTTGTCCGGATAATGTAAATAGTACCTAAAACCTAGTTTCTGAATTTTACTTTCTGCTGATTTTTTCGTGATCAAATTAGTTTTTGTATGGATTCATTCCTTTGTATTTTTTTTTGGTTTGGCGAGGCAACGAACTGGACATGTATCTCCAAGGTATGAGAATTCTAAAATATTACCTGAACTTTGGTCCAACATAACATAATACATTTTATGGATATTTTTTTTTTGTTATCGACCCCCGCATTAAGAAATATAATTCTTGTGTCGCGGGGTGTTTCACAAACATGCAGTTCATATGCACAAAGACACCCAGACTCAGAACAAGCATTTGTAAATCGCAAAAATGCGTGTCCTACGCGGGGATCGAACCCGCGACACATCGCGCAAAGTGGGTTTGGCGTGATGAGCTCAACCACTCGGCTATCCGTGCAGTAAAATACATATTTTGGAATGTCAATTCTACTTTTTAAACCCGTCTTGTTTTACAGCACTGATTTGTTTGCTAGTAGTTTATCGAGCCGCCTGACCTGGTTGAAAAACTATTGAATATTCATGAAGTGTGTCGAAATAAACCATTGGAACTATTTATAAATGTAACACGGATTTTAATGGTGATATTGACTGAGTTAGTGATTACTTTGAAGTTTGTACCAAATAATATTGTTTGCTTGTGAATTCCGTTTTGAGTAAATGGGTTAAGTTTTTTTTTTTAGAAATCAAAACTTACTAGATTACTTTTAAGGTTCCACCTAACCTTTGTGGTTAAAATATAACTGTATTATTAAGCTGTCCTGTCCTAATTTTTTGGGTGTCAATTTTGATTTGTTTTTCTTTAGCAATTTTGCACCTGATCCTCAGTGTAGCAAGTTGAGCTCACACTTTAAATAAATTAACATTCATAAATATCCATTAGCACAGTATAAGAACTGCTATGTATAGTCCAAAACAATTCATCAGTTTGATTCATTTATCTACTTGTAGACAATGTTCAAATACATATTTCTTACTTTCTTTCCTTATTGCTTTTGATGTGACATTTTTATAAACGTTGAGAGAGACACTTGTGATGGACGGGTATGTCAACAATAACGCTTATTTCTCCTGCCCTTCTAGTACCTGTACATTTCATGATCTCTTCCCGTTGTGGAAGAGGGACGGCTTTATTCATTATACATATATCCGTCTCGCTTACACTACTGTAACCTTCTTTAAGACTAAATATAGCCTCAACACTTTCTTTGAGTTCTGAAACGAAGACTTATATAGTTTTTGCCTCAGGGACTCGTTAAGGCTTTTAGGATCAAAATAAAATCTCGATTATCCATATCCCTCGTGGTCAAATAATTTTGTAGAAGTCGAAGATTCTTTTTTCTTAATGGAGTAAAAAATTTGGAGCAATCAAAGATATTTTACTTACATACATAACCATTACTATAAAACTTTTTAATTTTATACTGTAAAATAATTATTTTGCTTAAATTGATGGTAATTCTACATTTCATTACGGCTCTTACCAAAAACGTAAAACCAATCCGGATTTGCGATTATCCAAAAGCTTTATGACCACAATTAGTCCAGAAAATCGAATACCACAATACATTGATTCTGTCCGCGGTTGATACTCGAACAAGGCCATCGGGATTACCAGGTCTGCAATGAGAAACGCCAGTCTGCATATTTTTCGCTACACTTCGATTTATTACGACCTCCTCGTTCGGGATTAGGTTTGGCTTTTGCTCGAATAGACATCATAGGGATTTAATGTGGGATAAAAACGGGAGGGCCTTTTGGTTATTTTGAATTTTGATTCGGAATTTGCATTTATTAAATTATGTTTCCATATTTTTCGGCCAGGGTTTGTTTTGACAGAGTTACGATGTTTGAATAAATTGGAGGAAATATCGTGTCATGTGGTATATCGTATATCCTATAAACGCGAAAGTTTGTACGTATGGATATATGGGATATAAACCAGTGATCGGATTTAAACATAGGTAGTTTATAACCAGGATTAACACATTTCTTCAATACATCTACTCCTTTTAAATGTCTCACTGCTGAACAAAGGAATCTCATAAAAAAAAACCATATTTTCTTATTTTTGGTTGAAGATTTCAGACGTATATTAACATTATACGATTTTAGTTATCAATAACTTATTTTTCATCTGTTTAAGCTCTAAGTTA
The DNA here is from genome assembly GCF_003590095.1 of Trichoplusia ni. Taxonomy (NCBI): domain Eukaryota; kingdom Metazoa; phylum Arthropoda; class Insecta; order Lepidoptera; family Noctuidae; genus Trichoplusia; species Trichoplusia ni. The sequence goes on along the minus strand of NC_039489.1, from coordinate 8,167,972 downwards.
TAAACATCCTTTGATATTCAAGCTATTTCTGTTCTAATTTCATGTATATTGAATGAAACCTGTGCAGAGATGAAATATGCGGTTGGCAACGAAAAATAATCGTGGACTTCAACTGTTTTGGCTTCCACTATTTGCTACTATGAACTATGTGGTCTAATATTTTGTAGATTCTAGTATTCTTCAAGTTTCATAGTAGTGCGCTTCCAAGGGCAGGAATGGGTGTAGACTCACTTTGTAAGAATTTCAAGTGTATGATAATAAAAAGACTTCAGTAGACTTTTCATTAAAGTTATTGCCAAAGGTTTCTGCGTGTTTAATACCAATATATAATACCAGTGTCATCATGTTGACCCCCTGTTTTCGATAGTTTGACTATGAATTACAGCACAGCTGACGACCATGTTGCATTTGTAACAACAAGCTGATGCTGAAACTGTGCAAAACTACGTAGCCTATGCGTCAAGAGTTTCGGTCACAACTTTACTTAATTGACAATAATTTTACTATATGTCTGTATAATCTGATGTTCTATCTAAGGTTTAGGACTCGAAGGTTGAGAATAGCGCTATTACTAAGGCCCCGTTCTCTATCCGTCTTTTTGGCACCTGACTGACTATAGATAATGACTGTACCTATATCATTAACCTTGACAGCGTCCTGCTGCAAAAGTTATAAGGATAAGCAACGAGTCATACTGTCATTCAGTTGTTTCTAAAAACTTCTGTTTTCTTTTTCTCAATTAATTTGAAGTCAATAAAAACTAGGATCAAACGTCACGTGTTCATTGAATCCTTTTAAACACAGTTTGAAGGTCATTTAACCTAACTGCGCATTTCGGTACAAAAATAAACAACACAACGAAAAAATTCATGACACGTGTTGATTGACAAACCGGCTACCATTTAGGATCAAGTCCCAGTCAGACTAGAGTCTGTAAGGGTTCCTGACAAATAGGCTAGATATAGAAAAACATTACCGTAACAAATGCGGCCTAAGCTCAACTTCCATTTGTTGTTATGCAGCAGAAATACATAGTCTGTAAGATTTTTTTTACTATCACGGTTCCTGAGGCGACAGACGGAGAAGGAGTCCTTGACATAATTGTTTCATTTTATCCTTTACGAAACCCAAAAAAACTACGTATTTAAGCCAAATATGTTTGAATAACCCGGACCGACAAACAGTTAACATTTAATAAGAAAAGTTTCTCCAAAAAGGTTGCAAACCCCAAACTCATTTAACGAATGAATCCAAAAGAATTATCATTTTACATAACGTTCCGTTTTTTCTGGGTTTATTTTTTGCAGAATCCATTTCTACACTTATTTTATTCGAAAAGTAATAACGAATGTCATGTGAAATAGAAAACGCCACGTAAAAATTATATTATTTCGTATCCAGTAATCCACTATGTTTTTCTTTGCTCGTAAGAATTGTTCGTACAGTCAGCTTCAAAAGTGTTTTTTGTACCTTATTTATTTTATGTGAAAATTGCTTTTTGAGGCTGTGACAATATTTACTTGTTATTTTAGTAATATGAATGTCAGTTTTTATATAAGAGTAAAACTATAAATGAAGATACTTTCTAATACACTTTCCTAGGGATCGAAGTCGTTGTTATAATAGAAAGTAACTTAATAGAAAAAAATGATAACTCATCGTGAAAATCGTATTGTAAAAAGTAAAGTATTTATGAATATACCTATATATGTAACACACCTAAATACGTACAAACATTCAAAGCGGTGACAAGAAATTATTGTGCTCTTCACACAAACATTGCATTTGAATCGAACGCAGATACGTCGAGTATAGCAGTCAGTGCTACTAACCATTAAACCGAAAAGGCCCTTCACCCAAAACACTATTAGACTACCCAAATAAATTAATCCAATCTATTACATTTGTTTACAAAAATAAATTAACAAAATGTATTCAGAAATAAATTATTTACAAAAAAAAGTCATTTAAATAAATACTCTTTCGACCAGACTTGCGAAGATCATTTATCATTCTCAATATCTGTTGTTTTAATCTAAAATGAAATGACGTAAGTTGGTAGCAACATAATACTTTTACATAAATTTTATTGGAAAAGAACATTGACGCTTTCAGACTATGATTAATGTTTTTTGGAATGAGCCACTCGATTTAAATTGTAAACGTCTTGTTAGTGTCTTTTTTGTTGTTTTTTTTTTTGTTGCCCTTTTCATTTTAGGGTATCAAAGCTTAATTAAAAACAAATCAGGTAGCTGGCCTGCACTGGATGCTGAAGGTGGAGGGTCAGGTGTTGTGGCGAGACTAGGGAGAAGCGTATGTCCAACAGTGGACTTCGTTAGGCTAAATTGATTAAAAGCTTAATTTTAGACACATTTATATAAGTACAGAATTTGTATAAATTGTCGCAAGTCCCCTTTTCATAAATTTAGATAAAATTTTGGATACGCACTTTTTAATTATTGCTTAAAAAACATAAAGACGATACAGTTAGTTGAAATTGGATGTGACGTCATTCGGCAGTACACTTTTCACCGACTAGTGATTATTATTGTTGTTTTCATACGTTCCACCATCTTTAATATATTATATCCTCGTATTTTTTATATAAAATAAAAATACGTTTCCAATATTATTATTTTTTCGAAAACTTTTTTTTTTCAATTTAATTATCCAACTTATTTTAAAATAACAAGACTTTTGCACCAAACTGTACACACTCAACGTGTACCACGCACGAGATGGCACTCGAATATGTTTGACTCATATTTCCCATCTTACTACCAAGCATGAATAATACATAAGGGCTCCTACAACCGGCAATGTTTTGTACGAAGATGTTGCTTCGAACCCTGATACGCATCTACATTCTTCTTTTATGGTCCAAGAACAATATTTTTTTTTGTATTGTCTCAAATTTCATTCCAATTTCTTGTAATTTTTGTTTTTTTTTATTCAATTTTCTGTGTAGCCTTGTCGTGACGTCAAGTGAGAAAAGTTTACTTTGATTGCATTTTGACGCCAGAGTCAATCACCACATGGAATATTTATTTTCCATTTATTCGCGTGTATAATTTATACATGTTATTTAAATGTTAAGTTATGACTCAAATGTTGAAGTATTAAATGCGCCGGCATGAGGGTCTTAAAAAAACGATTGACCGACTAGATTTCGTAAGCTAACGGGCTGGAAAAGTTGTATGTTGCTGTGTATGTGTGGTGTGTATGTTTGTTATCTCTTCACGCTCAATTTTGAAAATGCTGGCACCTTGGAACAACACAGAGGCTACATATTTGCAAGACGCTAGCAAGAACAAATTTAATCAATAAATCCAATTTCGTACCCAATCTTTTAAACTATACAAATAATAATTACTATTTACATAAACGTATCTTATTACTTGCTTAAATCAACATTTTTAATAAGTCCGTCCTCCATTCAAGGCAGCAATCATTTTCTCTTCTTCAATCACCAAAAACCTTCCTAATTTGTACATAAAATAAAATATTATTTGTAGCTCAAAAGGCAACTCGCACTTGACCAGCAACACGCACGCTTTTATGATAGCGCCAAGGAATTTAGGTCGGCGTCAATTTTTCTGTTTGTTCCCCACGATTGTGTTTATGAGATGTGTAATAGCTGCTAAATGGGGTGTTGTATTGACGAGTGATGTGAATACTGAATAGGTCCTGAAATAATTCTGTCAGGATCTCCGTAATTGTTTAGGTTATATAGTAGGCAGCTGGCTCACACTGCCTTTATGCATAAGACATAATCATGTCTCCATAAAAAGAAATTAGATTTTTTAATTTGCAAAATGGATAAATGATTACCGCTTTAAATGTTAAAATACAAAAAAAGTAACAAGAAAAGTCTGACAACCAGTCTAACTAGGAGGTATCGTGTTGCCCAGGTAACTGGGTTGAGGAGGTCACAAACGTTCAAGTGACAACACAAAGACACCTCTCAAGACAAGCATTCGTATCATACATATGATGCTTGTCCCACGCGATTAGTGTTTGGGTGTGATGATCCCACTCGGCTATCTAGCAATCATTTCTATAAATACTACCAGGGCAACATAAACAAAGTGTATTCGCTCACAGAATAACGTCATATTTTGGCTTTACCGTCACTGTAGCATTAATTCATAGGTCGCCATTTTCCCGGCACATCATAATTCACGATTGACGTGTATCTCATTCGGTTCATGAAATCCTAGTACAGAATTATTTACGTGCGTGAATTGGTTACATTAATTTTCGTTCTGTCGTCACCTGTTTACTAACGATGGTTAGAAATTGTACTATAGCTGGCCAAACTGATTTGAATTTACTGATTATTTTTGGTCATCCAAAGTAGCAATGCTGAAAACCTCTTGACACGTTTCCCGACTTTGGCAGGGATAAAGGTGTCTTTTTTGACTCGATAGTTTGTATGGATGTTTGTGCCTCTTTCACTCAAGGTCAATGAATGAATTTAGATGAAACTTGGTACATATTTAGTTTATATATTTTTTATCCTGATTTTATGTTCACGTGGGGTCATATTCGATTTGTAGCGGATGGGTTTGCGAACAATAGCTAGAAATGTATTACGCTATTACGTGCCGCTATTACGATTGAACATTTGAATCGATTTTCATGAAAAAAAGAACTTGATTTTCATATAAAGTTAGATGAAGTCCAAAATAGGGGAAAGGACAAATTTTTACCACGATTATCGAAATCCACACACATGGGACCGCAGCTGTCTAGTCAAGCATAACTACAATACACATAGAAATATTTGTCAAATTAAATCACTGCTACACAACAAAACTCCTTCCAATACTAAAACAACATTTTCAAACAAATATTTGCATCTGCAAACTACTCTCCAACATTGTTTGAATTGGCAAGTCGGGTCATTGAAAGCTACATAGAAAGCAGGTTTTACGAGTTCCAGAACGTTCCGTAGTATTACCGAAGACACAATTACTGTTAACACCTGTACCTGCACCTGTTACAGAATTGAAACATAAAGTGAAGCCAAACTATTTGCTTTGTCCTTTTTGGATTCGGTATCTTGAGTTTCATGGGAACTTATTGCTTGGGGTTCATTGTGAAAAGCGGAGTTGTAGGAATGGAGTGGAGTGGAATTAATTTATAATAATAAAATCTTTTATTGGTTCTAAAAACATATAACAAAATAATTAAACCCACCAAACTGTGTGACAGTTTGTCGGCGGGAATAGCGCTCGATAGATATTACACGGTTAAAGTTTCAAAATACAAAATAAACATACAAATACAAAATACAAAATACAAAGGAACATGGAACTAAGTACTTATAAAATTATTCTTTAAATAACATATTGAGTAACTTATTCTTTAAGGTTAGCTTACTTATTTTAGGATTTAGTTTTGTAAGCCAGTCGTAATTATTAAATATCGAGGGGAGAGATACATATCCTGACCGATTTCGGCCACAGCGACTTGTATCGCCACTAATTTCGAGAGCTTCGCTGGTGTGCTCTCCAGTGGCTGAAAAAGCCAATTTTTGCAGTAAATGTCCGTCCACATTCGCTGCAAGTCAGCACTCCTCCGATGTAGGTATATTGGATGGCCGCGGGTGGTCGGGCGTTCAGCTCTTCTCGCCTCGCGTCGAGCTCTTCTCTTCGCCGGTTTTCAAAATCCCATACCGAATATCGAGGGGATCAAATACTTGTTGGTTCTTTCCAATTGGTGGACTAAATCTAATACGTGTCAAATATCAAATACGTATTTTTAATTTTGACAGATCATTATAAAGTAAAGAAGATAAAAAGTACTTGAGTTTGGTAGTGGGGACTTAAAAGCCTACTAGTAAGTAAACACGCCTCTGTTTGTCAGAAGATAGTATTCTCAATTGTTTTTGTGACAGGCAGTTTGCGTTAGAGCTATTCTAACTTCTGATATAGAAAGTAAACGAATAATGTAACTTATACCGAATTCTTGGTGTGTGAGCTCGATTCGCCCGTAACCATTTTATTTATTACATCTGTAATGTTAGGAGATAAGGGTCACCTTAAACTGGATATTGATTATGCTTTGAAACTTAATTTACTTATAACATTTGTAGGTATTTCTGTTTTAGTGTGACGGGATTATTTTACGATACAATTTTAAAGCGAAATTTTTTCATTCAAATTTTCAATCCGTCATCCGATTGTTTTAAATAGAAAATATTATGATGGCTGTATTTTAAATGTATTGGACTAAAAATAGGGGATTGTTTTGATTTACTGAAATAGAGTATTAAAATCTGCATATACGAATATATTGCATTTGCATATTATTTTAACTACAGTATTTGTTCGTACCTAATTTTCAGTTTGAAAAACGTACAGTTGAAAGAACGTCACGTCACATGTTCACGTAAGTCATGAAAAATGAAATTGATAAACAAATGAATAAAATTCCAAACTCTAAATGTACAATGTATTAGGAAAATATACATGCCAAGAAAAAACAAATATCGACCAAAAAGTTTTTATTTGGCGTTGTAGCTGTTATGCTCATAAAAAAAGTAACATACAATCAAACACACATCTTCATGCTTTAAAACCAATAATATAATAACTGAAAAATGCCACCAATAAAAAAATAATAACTCCAACGTAATTTGTGTATTAAAACTGTTCAACGGCCTAAAACCAACCTAACAAGAACCAACTTGTACACATCTGACACACTGCAAAAAAAAAAACAACACACACGTGACAAACCTGCAAGATAAACGATCAAAAAAGCTTTTATTTAACCAAACTAAAAACGACATATACCTACTTGGGTTAAACATTTTCCTCATCCCTTAAATCACTTCAACAAGAAACTTTATTTACAAACTAGCTGTTGCCCGCGACTTCGTCCCCGTGGGTAGAAGATATAAGTTATTATTTATACCTGCCCTGTTTTTTTTCACTTTTTCCATTATATCTTCGCTCCTATTAATCGCAGCGTGATGTTTTATAGCCTAAAGCCTTCCTCGGTGAATGATCTATTCAACACAAAAAGATTTTTTCAATTTGGACCAGTAGTTCCTGAGAATAGCGCGTTCAAACAAACAAACAAACTCTTCAGCTTTATATATTAGTAAAGAAGTATAGATAAATAAAACCTTTCAAATCTAAAAACTGAATTGACCTGAATACATGAATTAAACAGCCTGTATTTCGTTCCACGTATCGATTTAAACCGGAATAGAATGGAGGTTCTATTAACTTAATACGACTTTATGAAGGTCTTAGCCGTTTGTGTAATGAATGTAAAAATATTGATTTTCAGAGGCGTTCATGTTTAAGGAAGCTTACTTATACCTTCAAAGGAAAAAGAAAATTTCTTTCTCAATAAGTTTGTGATTTTAACGCAGATATTTCGACTGCGAGCAAAATGTTTCATAGAAATGAATGTTTATTTTTATTCTTGTAAAGGTAAATAAAGTACTGCAAAAGTGAATAAGGAAAAGGTAATTATAATGCGGCTGCCATAAATTCAATTTTCGCTTTATAAAATTAAGTTGTCAATATAAAATTACGTTAAACTTGTAAGTTAATTAGTCTAGTGGTAAAATCAAACTGCTGTATTAACATTGTAATTATCACAGTGTACCACAAATTTTAATAAAAACGTACAATAAAATTCAAGTTTGAATAACTTTTCGTCCGTAACGTACCGCAGATTTCCGTATTCAAGGAGTAAAAACGGAACCCTAAAACTGAGGCCCCACTGTTTGATTCTGCGTCTGTCGCCGGGCTGTATCTCATGAAACATGTATACAGTTCAAGTTTCACAGATTGTATTTTTCTGTTACCGCTATAAAAAATTCTAAAATAAAAATCAAGGTTAATCAACGTCTGTTGCGGTCAAAAATTTATTAATAGTCTCAAAAGTATTTGTCACCCAACTGATTTGTTTCCTAAAGTCCATTTGTTTGCCCCCGTCAGTGTCGCGAGTCCAACTCGGATTTGGCTGGTTTAACTAATGAAATGTTTTAGAATCCCTGTTTTAGGTAAAGAAAAAACAATCGTGGTCAATGATTAATAGATTGTGCTTTGATTTTCTGGGCAGCTTTTTTCACAGCCTATCAATTCAATTTTCTACTACTTCCACTCCAGTACGTATTCGGAGTAATACATCATGTAGGCCACGTGACCACTGACCGTATGAGTACGAAGTAACACGAGTGTTCTAGACCACAACTTTGAAACGGCCTTCGTCTAGAACAGGGGTTCTCAACCGATGGTCCGCAGACTGGACAGTGGTCCCCTAAAATGTGTCTTTAAGTGATTGGGAACTAAATTAATCCAAATAAATAAATAAATAGAAGACAATTTGCGTACCAAGAATTCGGCCAAATGAATTTTTCATACAACGAAAATTCATTAAAGTAATTTTGGGAAATCATGTTTTCAGGTTCTGACTATCCGTGCGGAAATCTCAGTGTCGCGCTCGAACTAAATTCTTATTAAACCTACAAGGTGATCCCCACTAAAAAATAATCTTTAAAAGTCGTCCTTAATCACGAAAAGCTTGAGCACCCCTGGTCTATAAGAAAAACCGAACATTACACGGTCTAGTGGACTTTTATTCAGCCGTTCACTTTCTAACTAAAATAATAACGAAACTAGTTCTCTCGAAAATTCGATCTAGGACATCTATTTGGAAATATTTCAGAATACTTTGAGTATTAAAAAAGTATGAGACGAATATGGCCTTCTTACTATCACGCCCTAATTGCTAGTTCACCTGTACATAAGATGACCTAACACATGCAAATATATCCGGGTTAACACGATGTATGAGAGCTAACAGGGGAAAAAAATAATTTGATTTAGAAATTAAAAGCTTGGTTGTCTTCTAGCACTAACTTCGTTACGGATGAGCTGATGGTTTTGAGTGCGTTTGTGTGATTCACAACTGCTTATTGCTTGTGCCAGAATCTGGATGTGACTTGAATGTTTTTCGAACCCCACGCCAAATTCCTTAATACGGGAGGCGTTAAAAAGACTTCGTAATGATGTTTGGACGACAAAATCGTCATAGATTTAGAAGTGGCAAACCTTATAAAAATATCACCTTAATGTATCACATGTACCATAAAAATATCAATCAATTATTCTGGCACCTTTGAATTTCGTACCTTCAAGTGCATTACTAACGTATTTTTTTTCTTTCACAGAATGAACCACCACCTTCAACGCTCCGAAGTAAAAAAAAGAAGATAACAGTGCTAAACCATGACTATTAATTTAAGTTTATCATGTGAACAACCAATGTGACCTAAACAAAAACTAGTGCCAAAACAATGCTTTGCTGTAGAGAAATTAAACTACTCTACGCAACTATTGTTCTGTTACTTGAGGCAGAGTTGTTGGTGAACACGGGTGCTATGGAGTCGAAGAGATCTTCAGTTTTGGTCGCGCAGAATGCGGACGACCTGAAGTCTTTGGAGTTGTGTACGACGAGGAATCAGCAAAGGCTTGGAAGTGTCTTTGGGAACTTCACGAGGCATCACAAGAAAGGTATTTCATGTTTTGAAGTTACGTAGTTATAAGTTTTATTTTCAGTTTAACACGCCTGCTTTTTAGGAAATATAAAAGGAAACAGCGCGAAAAGGTGGTCTTAGTTTTTGCTTACTGTGAAGTGGATAAAACATAATATTGGCTATCGGTCTTTTTAAAATCAAATGGAATTCTTTAGACACAAGACATTTACAATGCTGATAATTAATTCAATTACAGCATTATCTTCTTTCCAAAACTCTATTTTAAGACGGAGAATTTGGTTCTTTTTAGAGAAAAATTGGTGCTTTTTAGGAAAAAATATACTTACCTACACTTTTATAATTACTAAGGCTTCGATGTCTGTCAGTCTGTCCTTTCAAAAGGCTGCATTTAGCATGTTCACAAATTTAATTGTGAAGTAATAAAATCGAGTAACAATTTTTTCTTTAGCTTACTTCTATGAAATTCTCGTTTCTGAGAATCCGACTAGCAACGGATCGGTTATGAAAATGGTAAATATAATGTTTAAATAGACCTAGAGTTTATTCAGAGCAAAATACGAAAGCTTTTGAGCAATATTATCTGGTAATTTTATTAAAAATAAATCGTTCCGAATCGTATTGCAAAAGATTGTAAAGTCCATTCCGTAGGTTAGTTCAGCACTTATCTATATATTACGTCATTGGAATGGACAGCCTTATCTCTGGCGCTGACATAAGTAGTAAAGACTTATTTGAAACGAACTTGGAATGTGGATTTTTGTACTGCATTTTAGGTTAGGTCAGTGCAGGCAGGGTCAATTGGCAGTAAAGGTGTGTCTGATTTATTAGACAAGGGAATACTTCTGGAATTTGATTTTTAACAATAGAGACGTGGGTTTAGTATTTTGACCTGAATACCACTCTGCTATCCTTGCATTCTTTTTATTCAGAGTTCAACTTTATTGGAAACAGTACAAGGACCACGAAATCACAAATTGGTATCTTAAAGCCATCGTGTTGTAGCAACCTACCAACCACCACCTACAAGCAAGTGTGCTACAACGACTGTGTTAATTTTCGAGAAAATAAAAATGCTTGGAAAAAATCTCTTTATATCTTCAAACCTTTCTTGGATCTTTTTTGAGGATTTTTCAGTTAACGCATTAGTGACATAATATCCATGTTTATTGTACTGCTCCTAAGTTTCGCGTATTTTCCACGGTCTTTCCATTCGTTTTACATTGTTTCACAAGATTTTATCTCGTTTCACTTGTTCCTTTGCCTGGCAAAAGGCCTTGCAAGTTTTTGGCCAACTTTCCGATTTTCAAGTGAGCTATGGTGTCCTTTTTATACATCGCATACAAAATGCCCTGGTATGATAGCAGAGTTGATGAATGGATTAAAAGTAGCCATAAAAGCTCCTCAATAAGACATTACTAAATCAAGTCATGGCTCTTAAACTCGTATTGACAAATACTTGAAGTCCCAAAGAAAATAATCAGGCTAAAAATACATTTTATTTATTACCATCGTGCTATTTGTAAGGATACCTTCTTTCTCCTCTGTAACATAGTAAAGTTGTTGACCGCGATTAGGCGACTGACATATAGGTCCTTAGCTGTGGTAAAATCATTCTGGCCATCAGGTCATTTGGCAAATACGAGTATTTTGTTAAAATCAATACACAGTCGTTCCATACAAACTACAGTACTTAAATAAGCCGGTAAGAGAGACTCAGACCAACAATTTATTTAGGTGAAGACCAAACCAAGTTTCTTTTGTTTTTCTCTATTTCCCACCTCATTCTTGGATCGCAATGCTGTATTTACCTCCAGTCTGCACAACACGAGACTGTAATGTATATTATCCAACATTACGTAATCAAAACTTGATAATTACCTGCTAAGCTGTGTCTGCTAAGTTTCTGAAGTTTAATCTTAATAATATATAATGTTAGGAATTAAGGAGGAATGTCATTAAAACAACGATGGGAGTTAATCCTTTGGGATTCGAAGTCATTAGGAACTGCTATTGGGTTTGGAAATAGTCGGGTGGTTACCAGAAATATGCTGAAGTGAACTGTTAAACATATAAATAACTATAAATTAGATTGCTTAGTTTTACGAATGACCTGAAAAAGTAGGACTCAGCTTAGTGTTTTTGGGATTTCGTTATTGATTATAAGTTATTTTTTTTCTTTGGATTAATTATTTTCATGAAAACTATTCTCATATGATATTTTAATGTTTGTAACTAGACGAAACGACACTCACATGCAAAAAAAAGGTAAAGTGCGAGTCCGACTCTTGACAGAGAGAAAAAAAGACGAAAGAAGAAACAAATTTGCAAAAAAAATTGGTCTCCCATCAAATTCATGACCGTAACGACCGTTGCTTAACTTCGATCGAAAAAATTACTAATTTGTAAATTACCTGTTCTCACTTAACCCTATTCCAACTGCTGTACGCTATAGCTATCCTTTGTAACGATGTGAAGTGCTCTCGGGTGTCCAGTGAAGTAATTAGATTCAAAATGGCCGCCGTTTGTTGTCAAATATTAGTTTCGACGACACTTGCTACTGCTCTTTGACTATTAGAACCAATATGCCAATTCAGTATCAAGAAATTGGCAGTGACTGCTGGTTTTGTGTTATAACAGAAATTAATTTTGTACATAGCTTTATATGAAAGCATCTGTAGAAAAGCTAATGAAAGGATCGAACTGAAAATTCGTAGTAGTTATCCAAAAGGAATATAATTCCCAAAATTTAGTTTTTTGTTTAATGCCATGTCATGTACGCTCTACAGAGGATGGAATGAGACCGCAGGAGTAGATGTTAATGAGAACGTGATCACGATTAAACAGGTTGCACACCACAAATGGATAGAAGACCTAATAGACCAGACAGAGTAGAAATTTTTACGCAGGCAACTAGGAACTGCTAAACACAAAAAAGTCTGTAGCTATGTTTCTCGAAGCACTAACGTTGAAGAATGGCTCAAATGTATCGGACCAAGAAGTCAAGGCGTCGCTTGTGGAAAAGTGATATTCCCATGGATTTTTATTACTACTTTCTGCTCTAATATAACAGTGTATGGGGCCCCTATTGTATTTAATATGTATGCATACAATATCAACATGCTATGCGTGTAATCCTGTATGGAGGCACCTTGTATTACTTATCTTGAGACATATCTACGAGTCTGTCTCAACACGTTGAGATGTACAGTTAGAATAAAAAATCATTCAGTTCAAGTTATTTTTTATGTAAATTATACATTTTACAGTTATTTAGAATCTTTCTCGAAACGAAAATTTGTTAAATTTTACTGTTGCGCTTGAGGGTTATGTAAATTCTATTTTGTTTATACTTTACTGTCCCTACAAATATACCTATACTTTAATACTGCGGTATTATGTTTGATATGTAAGGCCGCATGCGTATACACTCCAAACGAGATAGATCATACAAAACTTATTGTCGCATTTAGGGTACCAATCCGCGGTAATGGCAGGTGCTGACTTGTAAATTCAACATAAAAAGCTTATGGCTGTAATAAATCAAATTCACAACATTACATTGAAGCCAGATGACATAATTTAGATCGAACAACAAATGCCCGTTGCCCTACAGAAGCGGCCATTCGTCGTTCACCCCTAATCCGGGTCTGATTGCCAAGCGGATTACCTGAAACCTGCCTTTGTGTTCCTGTTATGCTATTAGGCCCCAATATTACGTAGATGACGGCATCTAAGGTCATTATGGATGAACAATGCGTGTGTTTAGTCTTATAGACCATGTTAAGCTCGGGATTTGTCATTAAGTCTAGTGATTTTCTGGTGATTTGGTTGTGATGGGCTGGTGGATTACTTTGAGTATTCGTGGACTAGTGCGGATTTGTGTTTGTGTTTAGTAATCAGCCTTTGACGATTATAAATGAACGTATCTCCGAGTTTAGGATTGTTGTCGTAGCGGTAGTTCATTTTCACTTTGCTGTGTTGTGATAGCTTCGTAGTAAAACCCAAATTAGAGTATAAGACATTCGCCGATATGCTGGTGTATTTTAGAAACTAATATAAGTAGCAGGTTTCGTGTTCTCAAAGGTTCGTAAAAATGAGGATCTTGCTCTTGATCTTGCTCCGTTTGTGACGTGTTGCTGTCTTATTGGGATATCACGGTAAGGGAGTAAAGAGTACGCCTCTATGTATACACGCTTGACCGCTAGGAAGTCTTGCGATAGTAGCCGAAGTGACCAAAATCAGTCAAGACAGAGCATATTTTAGTTAGTTCTTAGTGTGTGTTATTTTTATGCGAATATAGAAAAAAAAACCCCTATAAATCTTATCCGTTTTAAAGTTCAGGTAAAGTACTGAAACCTTGCGCTTTGAAATACACAAACATTTTTTAAATAAGATATAAAGGGATTACTTTGAAAAGAATCATTACTGTTTCTATTTTTGTAAAGCACCTTATTTTACGTTCATTAGAATTTCTGTCATACAAGATTTAATAAATACCTCTATATTTTTCGAATTATCTTCACAAAACAAATATAAGTAAGAAAGAACAAAGGCTAGAAAGTGCTATGAACTTTATTGAAATCAACATTTGTCATTTGTTTTTTAAGATTTGAAAATAACCTTTTCAGTACCAAAGTTCATTAATGAGTTAAAATTTAAATTGGGTATTCCATTTCTAAAGGTTATGATCCTATTAATAAGGTTAAAATGTAATACTTCTTTGCGCCAAAAATTACGAAATATACTGTCATTATCACGTATTTTGCAAACGGGTCTTACTCGTAAATATGAGAAAGAGCCTGGTGACGGACAGTCAGATAGATGATCCAACAACGGAGCCTCAATCATTTGGATCCGTTTGCACCGTTCGGATGAGGAACCCCTTAATAAACTTATATTAATGTATTAAATTTGTTACAGGTCACAGAAGAAGAACGACAACCACATCATCAACTCCGACAACTGTAACTCATTCAACAATACAGGGAGATATATCCACGAGCGAGTACACAACAACAGAATATGTTCCAACAACATATCCCAAACTCCCGAAACCACTTCGCCTATCACTACTATTAGATAAAGAATATAATGACGATGTACATAATATAGATAATATTATTGATGAAATAGGTAGAGGAAGACACAGTAAACATGATAGGATAACAGAAGAAGAAATAATTAAGGAATTAGATGAACCATCACTATCTAATTCCATGAATAGAGTTAAGAAAATGTACAGAGATTCAGCGGCGTCAGTCGTTAATAAGTTAAGTGGGAAAAGCGGTAAAGCTGGTATATTTTTAACTGAAAACTGTACGTCAGTTATAGCTCAAATAGGAACAACAGCAATACTCCATTGTGAAGTTAGTGATATCACTGAGAATACGGTAAGTTTTGGTTAAAAGTTTTGAACTTTATTTAGAAATAAGTGATGATTTGATATTTTAATACATAATTGTAATGATATTTTTAGAAACTGATTCTATCGACCAGATCACAGTATCTTTCTAACTAGCATTTAAGGAATCCAAACTGAGACACAGTTGAAGTTTGAAATAAATTTGATTCAAGACGAAACAAAACTTACTACAATGATGAAATACAATACAATATCGAAACTTCACCCACTTAATTTAACCCACACCTAATAAACGGGAACAATTACATGAGAATTCCTTAAAAACTTTGCACCAACAAAACCGAGAGCAAACACGCACTGAACTTGGGCCGTAACTTCCTAAAATTCTCAAATGACTTTCAGAACTTCAACCACAATGTTTGTTGTTCGGATGGAAATTACAAAAATTTGTTTACGTAATTCATAACCGGTTTGAAACGTGTGGGCGTTTGAAGCATTTTGCGAAATGAGCAAAATAAATTCGTTTGACACAAATGACGAAAGTCCTTTGGGATTTTTCAGGTGATGCCCAGTTTTTTATGTGTTTTCTTCTATAAAACATCATTAAAAAGAGTACTGCTATGAAGGCAATAAAGTACTAAGTAGCAGGCAGGTTTAAAATCATGTTACTGATTTTAGTAATAGCATAAATGTTTTAAACGTTCATAAGTTTAAGTCTAAGCATTTAAAAGACAAGTGTTTTCTTTTAGAACTGTCCATCATGAAGAAAAAAATCCTTTTCTAAAATTTTCACAAAATAAGCAGTTTGGTGTTACATTCATAAAAATAAACAAAACAATTAATATCTCGACATAATTTCTGTTGAACCAAACAGCAGAATACAAGTGCACAACAAACTAACATTATTGAATGTTTACTATACATAGCTCTTTAGATTACAAAGAGGAATCAATCACACAATACAGATGGCACAATAGTTAGATACCATTAACATAATGATACACATTAGTGATTGTAGTCAGATGGTATCAGGCAATGTAGATTTTAATTAGACTAATAATATGAAGCATGACGCGGACAATAGGGATGTCATTTGCAACTTGGATTTGTGAATTGAGCACTGTTTGGAGAAGGTACGAGTACACGGTGGTTTTTTAGACGTCTTACAAAAGCAGTCCAGTTCATGTATCCGACGTAAAATACCCCTAAGCGCGATTATTATTTTTTTATCATCAACTAATCGTACGAAGAAAAATTAAACAAGAGAAATCTGAAAATACTCTTAAAAATGATCAAAACGCCGCCGCCCGCGCCCCTCACCATTGTTACAAGGCTCGGACCGCTCTTGCAACAGAGCTGTATATATAAAAACCTACGAATTGCATCATAATATTGAATAAAAATTGCATTTTAAATTTATTCAAATCTCATAAATACCTATTTTTTTATCATGAACGTGTTCTAGTCATTGGATACACGAACTGGGCTGCCTTTGTAAGACGACTAAAAAATCACGGTGTATAAGCTGTAATAGAATTAAAATGATTATAGTAAAAATTGCCTGTACTACTGAACTGTCTCTTAGTAAACCCAAGACAAAAGAAGTGCGGTGACCGATGTGAACAGCATTTTTTCCACAACGGCATAAGTTGTGTTGAAAAAGATCAAAAAGATTACGATAATTATCAGTTTCGAACACAGATATAATGGGAGTATTGTCAGTTTCTGGTGCAAAGGTAACGAACACTGTAACTTTTCGTAAAAGTGCAGTATAATAATTAAGTACATCAACTTCTTTTTATGTCCAAGCTGTTGTAACTGGTCGCTGATGAAGGCAGAGCTCTCTGTAACGTTTTAAATTTTGAGTAAAAACTACTTTCAATAAAACTTTTCCTAACAGGTTACGTGGATAAGAAGAAAGGACTACTCATTGTTATCAGTGGGTTTGGTCACCTACAGTGCTGACAGCCGGTTCTTCTCGGCTCATGGGAGGCATGTCAAGGTAAGACGATTAAAATTGAGACTTATTTGTGTTACACAAAAAGTTAAGTTTGTTTGCCAGAGTTGCTTGAATTCACCTTTCACAATTAAGGTTTCTAAGAAAACTCTCCATCCATGGATCAGCCGTACTAATTGATAAATTATTTGGAAATAGTTTAAAATAGCAGTTTCCAAAATAAATAATTTTAAAAAGACCTGGTCTTTGTTTGTCTATTTTACTGACAGCGCGCAAGTCGTTCAACCACTCAACACCACATAAATTACACAGTTTATTCGACTCCTGTAAAGTTGACAAAAATTACTTAGGCATTGTTTTAGCAGAGAGACGATTTGTGAAATGTCATTTTTACGGACATATCGTAAAGTTACTTCTCCGAAGTTCAGACCAACTTTTCTGGTCACAAAAATACTAAGCTAAGAAAAACTCCGCTACCAACATTCCAAGTTGTTATAGAAAAAAACTTATTTTAAACACATTCAAACCCAAAAATTCACGCAAAACAAGTTAATCAACAAAATAAACATCAAAAATAACATATTCATTTTCCCTGTTTAATTACCTGTGTAAATGAATGCGCTTTTATTTTTATATTCGTATTAATTACTTGATAATGTGCAAATGCATTGCAAAGTTACTCAAGCCTTAATTTAGCGGTCGTTAGTGAGCAAATAAACTAAATTAATAGCCGCAAACCGATTTTATTTTCACTGTGTAAAATATTTATTTACCTGAAGTTGTGTGATTACTGGCGTTTTACTGTATGTTTCATTGATGCGGGGATTATTAAAATGTGGTGTGAGAAATAATATTAATTTAAGTTTAAACGCATAAGATGTAATAATGAAAGAGAATGATACCGGTCAAGTAGGATTCGCACAAGTGACACTGAGGGTGCTTTGAGGCTAAAGAAATATAAAACTATTGCTACATTTTTGTTTGCTATTGTTTTAATATAAATATGTAAACTCTTGGGGCTCATAAGATACTGCATTGTGACAAACAGGAGAGCCTTAGCAATAGGGTTTAGCATCACAAAAACATTGTTGTTGTCCGTCTGTCCGTTGTGCTTTTTTCTTTTGAAATAATTGTTTAAAGTAAAAACTTTTAATCTAATGTTTTCTTAATTCATAGTTTTTGTAAAACATTTTGATTCATTTTTAAAACTGAATACTATGGTTATGTAACGTGCCTAGTAATTTGATATTTAATATGCCAATCATAAGCAATTATCAAGTTAACTATCCTTCACGTTGTATGAATTTAAAAAATAACTGTACTTTTATAGAAAAGCAGTTGAAATATGTAAAATATTTTTGTGTAACAATTTTTCCTACTGCGTAGTTTGTTCGTAAGTGACTGCGTGGATAGCTAGCTGCATTATACGTCATCTTCGTCCGTTTGATGCCCGTATTCGAGCAGCATTTGTGCATTTAAAGCCTCTGTGCCTTTTTATATTGCGATGAAAATGACTATAAAAGCAGCAATGACGGTCTGTTGGTCTAGTGGTTAGTGACCCTGACTGCTATACCGGAGGTTGTGGGTTCGATTCCCGCCCAGGACAAATGTTGTGTGATGAGCATGATCATTTGTTCTGGTGACTGGGTGTAATTTATCTACATATAATATGTATGTATTTAAAAAATATTTAAGCAAGTTTATCAGTTGTCTGGTTACCATAACACAAGCTCTGCTTGGGATCAGATAACCGTGTGTGAGTTGACCCAGGAAAAAAAAAACACAGTATTTAATTAGCAGGAGACAAATTTGTGGTCAGATGAGGTCATAAATTTGTGTTTCCTTAACTCTTTTGACCGGTTTTCATGGCAAAATATAGAGCTTTTTACAGACCCTACCGTTAATGGCACAATTCTAACTACTAAAAACATTTCATTGAAAGCCAAGAAATAATGATTTCGCTACAAAAGTGACAGGTACTAAATAACCCATGTTCTTCAAAGTAATTTAGAATTTATTAGAAGTCGTATGAGACATCACCCGATCGATACTTATAATAAGGAATGAGGACAATTCAAAACTGGGTGAAACTTGAAGAAAGCAATTTATTTAATTAACGTTTTAGAAAATTCGAATTAACTCGTTCAAAATGAATTAAGATTTAATGCTAGCGTCATTAGGTTCAAATTAGGCTATTATAATTTCTTAATGTTTTTACTTCTAATACATGTTCCATAATATATGTACCTCAGATATATCTTTACGTCTATGCACGGAAGTATTAATAAAGTCGATTCTCAAGTTAAACATTAGAATGACCAAATTATCATCAACGGATTTCAATTTTGGATGGCTAAGCTGTCTCTTTCAAAAAAGTCTTGGAAAAGGCTGTCCATGACCATGTACAAAGACGAAATTTAACATATACAAAATATGAGTTTTTTTACGTCTTTTTTGTAAATATAGAAACAAAAAAAACTGGAATCCCTAGAAAAACTGTCCAAAGGTTTATTCATTTATGCGTTGGGTATACCATATTCTAATTTTGGTATTCTGGATTTCAAGTTTACCTTACAACTGCAAACAAAACTATCCGGAAAAATACCAGGTCAAGACGATAAGGGATTTCATACATAAATGTATGGCTAAGCATTAATGTACTAGATGATCCGAACCCACTTCGTTTGACAGAACTCTTAGGGTTTATGAATAATCTATCATACTCATTAGCACAAAGGTTATTTATAAAAATAAAAACCTAAAACAATTTAGATCCAGAATTCGCTTAATCTACTGAACTGATTTTGTTATTCAGAAGTTTTTTTTCCTTCATTAAGGAACCATTTTATTTTCGAAAAAACGGTATCATGACTGTAACTCTCAAATTTGAGCTCTTCATAAAACTATTATTATATTCATTACTCGTATGGCTTTTTTATTCCGACAAAAAAGGCCAAACCACTAAAGTTGTTGTATATGTGTCTATGCGTCTATACCTATTATATTTATGTTTGCTCTTTTACAATATAAACAAGACCATTTTGAGTGTTATTATATAAACAACTAGCTGTTGCCCGCGACTTCGTCCGCGTGGTTAGAAGATATAAGTTATGATTTATACCTGCCCTGTTTTTTCCACATTTTTCATTGTATCTTCGCTCCTTTTATTCGCAACGTGCTGGTATATAGCCTATAACATTCCTCGATGAATGGTCTATTTAACACAAAAAGAATAACAGAAAGAAATAATTTGGACCAGCAGTTCCTAAGATTAGCGCGTTCAAACAAACAAACTCTTCAGCTTTATATATTAGTATAGACTATAGATTTCACAGACAGACAAGAAAAAATATTTTTTTTTCAATTCTTGTGAAAAATTATTGGTGTAATATTTTCTTAACTTGGTAAGTGATAAAAAAGTTTTTATTTCTCAAAATGCCGGTCAATAGGTCGTTCTACTTAAAGGCAGATGTTTCCGTAAAATCAACTTTCGTACGTAATAAAAAACTCATTAAATTTGGCAGCAATAAAGTATTTCATGTAAAAATACTTTGATAAAACATGAACTTATAACGCTTCGTAATAAAAAAAAATTGTAATAAAAGAAGGAAAAACAAATTAGGGCACTACTTATTATTGTTATATAAATTTTTGTGTGGTTTGGAGACACTTTATTTTATAGTAGACTAGCTGTTGCCCGCGACTTCGTCCGCGTGGTTAGAAGATATAAGTTAGGAATTTTTTAACGAAAGCCCTCCAAGATTAATCTTTTTCCCCGTTTTTGCCGCATTTTCCATTGTATCTTCGCTCCTATTAGTTGCAGAGTGATGTTAAATAGCCTTAAACCTTCCTCGAAAACAATTTTTTTCAATTTGAACCAGTAGTTCTTGAGATTAGCGCGTTCAAACAAACAAACAATCAAACAAACAAATTCTTCAGCTTTATATATTAGTATAGATAATAATGTTATAAAAACTGTTTATTTTCTTTACTTTTGTGTCAATGTACAAGTACTTTGAAACTCATTTACATTTTATATTTGTCATAATAATTATTTACAATATGAAGTAATAATTTCATTTCATTTTAAAATGTCAACTTTATAAGCCGTCAATGCCTTGTGGTACGATTAAAAGATTTCAAGATTTAAATTATAGGTCCCGGTGCGGGGGTGTCTGATTTTTAATTAGAAGTAATTATCTGCTTATTATTTCGAGAGAAAATTTGCATACCATAATTTATATTGCCCTTGATATTAGTTACCCAAAGAAAGTCATATTGAAGTAACATGTCCCCAATGTACAGAGTGCAGACAAATCGATCGACGTCAAAGTTGTAAAAATTGCCGCAGAAACAAAAGGTACCGTTAGCACGAACGTACGAATGTTATGTAATATTATTTTACGACTTGTACTAAGCTTTGCTGGATAAATAGCCTAGTATTGTTGAACCTTTCGATGTTTGACTGTTTTATTGAATATTCCCTGTTTTTGTGAGAATATTTTTTTATGTTCAGTGATTTCTTTGAGTCGCAGTATGACTTTGTTTCTTATGAATTTATAATAATGTAACTAAATCAAAATTTGATATTATGTGAGATTCAAATAGAATTTTAGAGTTCAACATTTCAGAGGGCTACATTTTAGCCAGTCTGAAATTTTAAATTAAATATAAAATTGTCTATCAAATGAATATTATTCAAAGGATCACAGAATGTAATCAAATTGTCACTCAGATTCAAAGTAAACTTGACTTTCAAAGCAAATGTAATTTTGAGTAAAGAAAGTTAATTCATCCCACCACCCATCGTATAATAATTGGTTTATTGTATTTATTTATTTATTTGTTTATGTACACACAACATTGAAGGAATAAAACAAGTATAAAAATGAAAATACAATAGGTACAAAGGTACTGCTTATTTCTTAAGAAATTTCTGCCAGCAGTCCTGCGACAGATGATAAGAAAAAGGAAACATAGACACAGTGTGTAAACAAATATAGGAAGACCTGCTTGTCCTTCGCGGGGATCGAACCCGCGACACGTCGCGCACAGTGGGTTTGGTGTGGTGACCTCAACCACAACGTTCACATGACATCGCACATATTATTATTTTATCTGATTTTTTTGTGGGTACAGAGAAACCTGGTAATTTCAATAGCTACTGGTTGGACACAATGTTTAACTCTATGACTGCAGAATTTTCATTAAAAATTGAAACGATCAAACGTGATGTATAAAATCAAAAGCAAATTAGGCTTATTAGCGAAATACAAACAATGCCTTTGATTGATCAACATTGCAACACGAAATCAGAAATGATTATATCAATATCGCAAACATTACTGGATTTTGAAATGATGAATTATCAGGCGATTGCACAAACCGCACCACCCTGTATACACGATGGCCCTTTTAACTAGTGATATGGATTCATACTAATGAAATATGTTTCGTGGAATTTAGACTGTACGTGTTTGAACTATGAAAGCTAGTTAGGTATTGAATAATCACAGTTTACTATGAAGGTGAATGTTTGTGAGTATGTATGTTTGTTTCATTTTTCGCTCTTGTACGATTTGACCAATTTTGGTGATTTTTTTATGGAGCTAGTTGACATCATGGATTATAAATATTGTTATAGCCTATTTGTCTATCCATTTAGGAATTCAACGTGTTTACAGATATAAGTGACATTTACGCGGAAAAAGTCACGGGAAAAAGCGAGTATATAATACTGATTTTAGACTCCGTGATGATTGTATACAAGCAAAAATCAAATAATTAAATAATAGCTAAAAAGTTTTATTAACAATGAACTAAAGATTATCATGTTAGATATCATTATGGATTTCAGGCCAGTTTTTTAATTTTAGGTTAGTATATAAGTAGCTAATTTAAATTAAATAAAAGAATTTAAACTTCAAGTAACATATTTAAGAATAGTTCGGTAAGTACAAGCTTTTGCCCTTGGCTTGGCCCGCATAGATGATAACTATCGTAATACCAAGTCTTGTCACAATCCGCCGTTAATGGATAAAAAACACAGCTACTTTACGACATTTTTATTTTGGAGGTTAGATAAACACTGAATAAATTCCATGAACAGCAAATGTGTAAACAAAATTGTCGTTAAATGTATAACATTAGTCTTCAGACTGAATAAATATGATACTTTTAATGAAACTTTATAAGGTTGTCAACGTGTCTCTACTTTTATCTTAATTTCATTCTCACCAACAAAAATATGACTAAAATTTTTCTTTCCATTTTTATACCATTTTTATATCTTGCTACATTAAAATAATTTCTTTTTATGAAAATATAACATTAATACCTAAATTCTGTATCGTTATCATCCGAAAAATTAACTCTTTATAACGATGTGATAAGGCACCATTTAGAATACACCTGCACCTTTTTTATCACACCCTGAACTGAAGTAGCCGCACTTTTATGGACAACATAACATAAAAATAAACAGGTCCCATCCCTGTCAAACGCATTTATTTTTACCTGATTAAAATCATCAACGGACCCCGACTCGGCCACTTACTCCCATACATCGCATGTCAGCTGTAAAGCACCCTTGAAATGTTTGTGAAGAACCCACGATTAAATTAATCTAGCGTCGATCTCACCGTTTCAAAAGTTACGTGTCATTTGGATTTTCTACCTTCATTCGTGAAGATGTATCTTGGAGTCCGGACTTTGAATTTTTTAATATTTTTGGTGTACTTACATTGAAATGTGTTTTTTTGGACTTAGGGGATATGTGGAGATAAATTATTGCGTACTTTTTGCCCACGTGACATTGATAATATTTTTTGAAAACTTGAATTTATTATGCATTCCATTTTTACGCTTCCTCGATGAATGATCTATTTAACACAAAATAATTTTTCAATTTGAACCAGTGGTTCCTGAGATTAGTGCGTTCAAACAAACAAACTCCTCAGCTTTATATATTAGTATAGATATCCGCTTAAAAAGGTGTTTGATTAACTTTTCTAGGATAAAAGGATTTTTACCACGGATCTCATAACTCATTAGATTTCACATATTATATATACATAAACAAGCAAGTATATAGAAGAATCCCTTGCCTCCACTACCTAACGGAATTACTTCAAATTGATACATGAACAGACAAAGATGGCGCCAATTCAATTTGATAGGGACTTTAAGTTTAAGAACACCCATTATTGTCAAATACCTTTGAATTGTTTCCTGCGGTTTGTTTCAAAGTCTTCTATACTGTTTGTTTTGTTTAATTTACTGATTACAATACAGTTCACTTGATTTGGATTGAAATCGAAAATTGTTTTAGATCGGGACTGTTAAATGTTTCGGAATTGTGTTTACGAATTATGGCTCTTAGTTTCGTAATCTTCTTTGTCTTATCAATGTTTTCGATTTGCAATAGTATTTATACATTTTTTTACATTTTCAATGACATCAGCAAATCGATATTTATCTCTATAATTACCATAATTTGCTACATTTAATATTAAATCTCTGCAATCAAACCCCAAAAAGGTTTCATCACTATAAAAATGTCCAAAACTTCGAATCCAATTCTATACCATTCACATATAATTTTGTGAAATCGAAAGTTTCTCTCAATAACCAGTTACAGTTCTTGACCATTAACGTGATTTATTTCCACCAGGACTGGGCGTTACATATACGTTTCGCGACGTCAGCGGATGGTGGGTACTACGAGTGCCAGGTCCCCACACACCCGCCTACCAGTATCTTCTTCAAGCTCGTTCTAGTCGGTAAGTGCTTTGTCAGATTTTACTTCGTTTGTTACATTTGCTTTATTTTTAACATTATCAGGTCTTAAATGTCTGTTACCAATAGTGCCACAAAGTTTATCAATAGTGTAGGCTACATGCACGTTTGCATTAAGTTATTTTGTTTTTGTAATTTTGTGATACTAGTTTCAAATTAAGTGTATTTATAAGTTTATAGTATAGACTATGATGTTTTAACTGTGTCCGCTGAATACTTAAATTAATAATTTGTCATATTAAAACACATTCCATACATTATATTGTTCTGAATTTTAACAGTAGTGTTATGTTATATTGCTACATTTTATCAGTTATTTAAGTTACCAAATAGTAATTTGGGAACTGCCACAGGTGTTAAATCTATAAATTTATCAAATGAAAATCCTCGTACTGTGGGCAACTTATTCATTGAAAGAGTCCTGAATATTTTAAAAGCTGCTTACTATTTAATAATTTAATTTCCGATACAGAGAAACAAATAATTTCCAGCAGAAATGTCGTCAGGTTTAAATTGATTACAGTGCTTTATTTCGTAAGCCTCTGTGAAAATTGACAATTAAAATTACCATTATAAATTCATTGATCCTGGCTTCCAATTTGCTGAACGTAACAACAGAATTATTAATTGTGGTTGTGTGCTCATGATTTCACCCTGAATTTGATATTTTATTGAAAACATAAATACCTTATATGGAATTATGAATGACTATTAATTGATGGTTATACGTTATCAAGCTATCAATTTAAGGTACTACTGGGTTTTTTTTTAAATGTAGATCATTAATAGGTATAGATTACATTATTTCATTTTGAATTTATAAAGAGGTTTCATTATTAATTATTCATCGGGATCGCCCGACATGTATTCCCCCAAAAGTAGTCCTCAAGAGGCAACGTTAAAATAAAGAATAACTCGACGGATCGCTGTGTTTACAGAAAAATCAATCAGAATAAATACTTGGTATCAATAAATTTAATAAAAAAACAATGTCTGTCTCGATCAAGATTCCTAGTAATCGAATAAACGTGTCTCACAAATCGTTTATTGACTCTACAAAACTTTAAATTATACTCCGAAGTCTTGAAGCACGCACTCGTTGATGCAAACTTTATATTGAAGAACTTTATTATATGAATTGGAATTTGAGACACGCAAGCACTAAATGATATAAATGATAGTGATTATTCTTCTACAGATTATTATAATCAAAACTTTTAATGTTGTTAGAGTTCAAATTAAGTTAGAAAGTTGGAGAGTTATTTAGTTTTATTGTGATACTTTTGGACTGTTATGAGTCGTATTCATTAGTTTTCTTTTTTTTTCGAATTTCCCTAACATTTTTATTTGTTATAAATAAACAGTAAAACGTTCGGATGGTTTAAAGCCTTTCAGCCCGTTAAAGCTAGAGCTGGAACAATCTAAATGTTACTATTAAATTATTTAAATACTTTTATTATTTAAAGTTTTAAGTACGATTTGATCGCTCTTTAAAATTTTCTCTCGAACAGTTTACGGTATAACGTTGAAAATTAAAAAAAATATGGCCTTAGAAAATTTATACTTATCTTTACCAATTTCACCAAAAGCTTTCATCGTTTTTAAATTGAAAAACTAACAGACTTGATTGCCGTTAGTTCTTCAATTTAATGTAAACTTTATGACGGTGATATTAAACTTTATTTTTGTCTACAGCGGCATACGCGGAGATAGTCGGCGAGTCAGAGAAGATTATCCATGAAGGTTCTATGCTGAGGCTCGTGTGTGTCGTCAAGCGGTCCACGGAGCCTCCGTCATATGTCTTCTGGTACTTCGAGAACCGGATGATCAACTATGATTTAAGTAAGTGTTTTGGAGAATTATTTCTGTCTTAGTGGTTGTGAAAGCAATTTAGCGTATTAATGGACTAAACTTGCGTCTCTTTTTTGCAACAGGTTTTTTAATGTAAAACATACTTTAAAAGAGATTCTACGGCCCTCAGAATCTAGGAAACATTAGTATAAGTTTTGGTTGGTACCTGGCGTATTAACTAAGGCGTATTAACTTGTTAAAATTTCAACGCCATAACATGCAACTTCATGATAAGTTTAAAGTGGAAATACTCGCCGTGTTGATTTATCAGTAATATTTTATAATTTATGTAAATTAAATAACATTAAGCCAACTCGGACTTCAGAAAAAAAAACGTCCTTCTCGTAAAGAATTCACAAGAACCCAGTTTAAATATGAATAAAGTAATTTAAAATTTAAATTATGGTTTCACATGCCTTTTAACGAAAGCTTCATGGTACATCAAACACATTTGTACAGTAATAAGTAAAAAGCAAGAGTTAAAATATTTAAAAAGGTTTGCATTTAAAAATGTATAGAACGACCTACAAAGTGATCTTCATGAATTTCATTTAGCACCGAGTTATGCGCGTTGTTCAATTATTTATTTATTTAGTACGTAAAATTTTTATTAAATAAATTTAAATGCAATATTGTTGATTTTGCCTTTGTTTTTTGGGAAACAAAATAGGTCACCTGAAAATGTATTAAATATGTACATAAAATTGCAGGAGCTTAAAATAATATTAGTGTCAATCGCCTTCTAATGTGAACCCTTACAATTCAGTTTATAATATTTTAAAATTAATTAACCAGATAAATACTATTGTTTGACAATAACACGTTTATAGTTCCAGCCAAAAATATAAACAAATAAATCTGCTTAAAATAAGTATCTAAATCGAATTTCGATTACTAAAATAAATTCTCAAAAAGTTGTTAATATAATACCATTAACAACTTTTAATTCTAAATAGTATTACTTTTAAATAAAATACGATAACAAGGGTCACTAAGGTATCCACAATAAAAGTCAGATCAAACAAACGTAACACAAAAACAAATGAAAATGAAATATTTCGACAAGAATAGACCACACAAGGCTATTTTTAGAATATAAGCCGTACTCGTGCTATATTTAGAATCTATTTTTGAACAAACGTTTAATTTTGAGAATCAGTTCGATAGGCCGTTGGTATTTAAAACAACTACTTCCAAAGATTTCGTATTTCAAGTGGTACTTGAAAAAGGAATGCTAAAAACTCTTTAGCTTCCGACGGTACTTAAGTATACTTTACTCTTAATAAAGTATTGCTATTAAATAAAAAAAAGATTATTGGAAAAAGGAAAAGAAAACGGCAAAAAATCGATAAATGCTCGTCCGATATTCGAGAAAAACCTTTTGACGATTGGTTTAATTAGGTTGCCTTTTCACCAGGGAGACTTAACGAGGGATGTGTTTTTTGAAAACTAATAGTAAGGCTGCAAATAGTTCGATACATAATTATTCCATTGAGACAGGATTAGCTAACTGCCTAGGCAAATCTAGGAAGTCAGCTACTCCCAAACTAAGTAGTACCCAAATTGGTCAAGTTAATGAAGTGTGCGAAATTAACAAACACACTCACTAATTTATTATTGACTTATAGTCAAAGTTACTTAAAGTCAAAAGTGTAATGAGATTCGAAAATTTACTTAAAAATCTTCGAATCAAATTTGTTCATAATGTGGTACAAGAGATGGAAGCAGTGTCTCTTTTTAAAATAAAGTAAAGAGACTCTACACCTTACTAGTCCATGCATTTTTACAATTCTAATTTTAATTCTAAATTGGGGGTCTACCACTAACTCATAAAGTAAACAAAACCATTTGTGAAAACGAGTCGTTTAGCGACGTCTTTCTTCCACAAGTTCATCAGTAGGCCTTTTTACAGTTGCCCAGTCTCTTGGAAACCTAAGACCTGATTGGCTAATTAATTTATCTTAATGGAAATTAGACACCATGGATAGCCGAGTGATTTAGGTCACCTCGCCGAAGATATTACACGGGACAAGTTTAAGGACAAGCATTTTTGTGATCTACAAACGTTTGTCCTGAAGCTGAGTGTAATCGTGTATGTTACTTGAATGTTTATGAAAACCCCCGCGACTTAATAGTTAGATGCGTAAGGGTGGGAGAATTTCTTGGAAAAAAAAGACGTTGCAAAGAAAATGCGAGACCGCGCTCTACATAGCGTTTAACGCCATCTCCTTTCCTTATTTATGAGATGGTATGCCCCTGTACATTTATCCAGTCTCCTGGCAATCAGGGACTCTCTGATTGGCTAATTCCTTTAGCTTAATGGCAATTGAAAGTTCTAACTAACCATGCACAATTCAGTCAGCCGGCAATTGTTTTGCAAGAAAATGTTGCAGTGTTGTGCAGAAATGAATTTTAAAGTAAAGGCAGACTTTTGTATAATTGTAAAATTATTTTGTTTGTAACGGACTTTATGCAGAATTAGTAAAGTCGAGGTTTTAAACGTTCCCATCGTAATGCTATCAACAATTTTATGATGTTTGTTGTAAATAAACATATTTTATAATCGACTAAATTCGTCTTTCCGAGTAATTCCACTCATTAATATAATTTTATCAAAACATCAGAAGCCGTTTTATATAATCAACATCAGGCAAGACCGAATTTCAAAAAACCTTAGTGTGTGATGCAATTAGGACCTACTTACAATGGCTAAGCTATCTGAATTTTTACAACTACCTGAACAAAAACATACAAAAATCCCTACACAGAACCATTTAGATTAAGACAAAGTAATTCTTGGTAAGCTTCGATAATCCCTTGTGTATAGTAGTTCATTAGTAGTCAGGTGGGTTAAACCAAAGAAAACTACAAAAGTATAATAGTTGTTATTTCCCTAAGGAACAGAGTTGGGAGGAATAAAACAGTCGCTGGAAGGATTCTTCGGTGTTTCGTATAGTAAATTAAATAACAATAAATTGGGTCATTAGTGTTTTGGGGCGTTAGGTTTGTTATTATAAAAACAATAGTTCTTTTTTGTACTATGCATTCCTAATCTGCAGGACTTTATAGCAAAGTTCGTGAAATATATAATTAGATTAGCAAAAAAAACAGGACTATTCATTTATTTAATGATTGTGTTGATTTTACAAATCTATTTTAATTCCAAATCAAAACAGGTTTTATAAGCAAAACATATAAAAGTGAATTAGAGGGTTGAGGCAAAATTATGAGTAGTGGAGATGAATCACTGCATATTACTGAGTACTTACGTAGCACTGAGTTGAATGTATTGGATAATTGTAGCAAGCAAAAAGTAATAATTATAAACCTCTTCTGGGATTCTTATTTTGTAAGAATCTCAGAACCTGCTGTATACCAAACTTTTTTGTTACTATCAACACTTTAGATGCGAAATTAAGATAAGAGACAAACAAAACTTTACAATTAAAAACTCAAACAAAACTATACAGTTCCTTTTTTTGTTTTCGTTCCAAAATGAATTTAATATTCCTTCAACAGATGGCGTCAGCGTCCACAATGGACGTCAAACCAGTGAGCTGGTGATCGGCAAAGCTGAACCGCGGCACGCCGGCAACTACACCTGCGTCCCAGCTAACGCAAAGGCGGCTTCCGTCACTGTCCATGTTGTACAAAGTAAGTAAATTATCATCATTATCAAAAAAGGCAACGGTTTCATCATCATCATTTACAGCTGTTGTCCTTTCGCTGCTAGATATAGGCTTATCCTTTCTCGTGCCGGTTTCTGTGGTCCTGTGCCAGCCTCATCCAGACTTCGACCCGAGGCCATAACTATATTGTCGACATATCTTGCTCCCGGACGACCGTCGCTCCTTTTGTCTTCTGTCACTTTGACTAGCCAAGTGGCCAGCCCAATAGTTGACTCATGTGTATTTATCGCGATTGCCGACTAGTTCGATTCGCGACTCCACCGCATCAGCTCATGATTAAGGACTCTGGTTGGGTCCGAAACTTGTCTGGCAATTCCGATAAATACTCTCCTCTCCCACAGAAAGTAATTTAATCCTTGTGCCGTCACATGCACAAAGACACCCAGAATCAGGACAAGCATTTGATGATCACAAAAAATTTTTTTTTTGTTCAGATGCAAGTTCAATATAATAACTACATGAATTTCTAGATTGTTCGTATACTATAATGTTGTTGTTATAATAATTGTATTTTAAAAGATAAGGTAAAGTCATTTTTTATACAAAACAAGTTAATATAAACAAAATACTTCAACATATAACTCTACCCCACTTTTGTATAAAAGATGAAATGGGAAATACGAATGAAGAAATTCATTTCAGAAAAGAATTGGAAGTATGGTGAGTATTGAGCCATATAATGTCTTTCTAGTCAGGGAAGCTATTATAAAAGGGAATCCATGAACAAATACTTAGAAAGCTTTTCCGTTTCACAGCATCCAATACTGAGTACCGACTTTGCAGTATATATAAAGTGGTATGGATGTGGGAAAAGTTTTATAGACAAACGTTAATAATCTATCGGAAATCGTGAATCGGAATTACTTAGGCTCCGCTGTTCGTTCATCCGTCACCAAGTTGTTTCATATGAACAGTTATAGCCCATGAAATGTAATTGAACAGAAGATGTATTTTGTCATAAGAATAAATATCGAGGCTAAACAACACTTGGTACGGTCATAAAATCGGTTTTCTTAAAATACCGAGAAATTTAAGAGTAAATTTACTTATTCCCAAAAAAGGCATTTAACTTGCCAAAGTAAAAAGTTGAGACGAACATTTCTAAAAAATAATAAATTGATACGGATTAAAACAAAAGAAAAAAAGGATATAATTATCAAACAGTTATTCTATTCAAAGCCATCCGCTAACTGGAAAAAGCCTAAAAATTAACTCCATTACTGAATACCGAGAAAGCAATAACTTTTTCATTTAAAAAAATTCTTGAAACCATAAAAAAATCTATTCATTCCAGCGATTCTCAAACTTGCAAACGAGATTATATACTTGAACGTAAATAATTTTATAAATTCATTTTGTAAACATAATTTTGTTTTTGTCCTTTACAAGATTTGGGAAACGCTGCGACGAGAGCTAATGAATGTAATGGAATAGACAACAAAATAATGTAAAATGACGTTGCCGAGACGAAGTACAGTCGCAGAAACAAGTCCGCAGTAATTGGATTTTATTTAAGCCCTTAATTCTTTAAGAGACTCATAAAAAAGCGGTCGGAGGAAAGTCGGACTGGTGAACGAAAGGTTCCGCTTCATTCATACAAAGTGTAATGCTTTGAGGTTGAACGACAAAAATAAATAAATTTTATGAGGTAGTTTGTAGACAGACAAACGTAACGATCAATTCCTAGATGGACTGACAGAGAAAATGCTTCGTTATAATCGTAGTAGTGAAATATGAACCTGACGTTTAGATTTTGGTCGTTGAATTAATGAAAATTTGATTAAAGTGGCACTATTTAAACATATTTCCAACAAAATAATTGATGAAACAATTTGACATGTAGGTTATTGCTGGGAGTTTAAAAAAAAATCCTGTTGTAACTTACCATTTTATGAGTAAGAGTCGTCCCCGTGGGTAGAAGATATAAGCTATGATTTATACCTGCCCTGTTTTTTTTAACATTTTCCATTGTATCTTCGCTCCTATTAGTCGCAGCGTGATGGTTTATAGCCTAAAGCCTTCCTCGATGAAAGGTCTATTCAACACAAAAAGAATTTTTCAATTTGGACCGCGTTCAAACAAACAAATTCTTCAGCTTTATATATTAGTATAGAGTATAGATAATCGTTTGGCTTACCCACCGCTGTTTCTTTTTTTTTTCAAAGATACAAAATGCCTTCACCGCACCCTTTAGCTGCAGTACCCAAGATCACGAAAAAACTAATTTCAACGTCCCTCAATTCGTCCAGAGATTAATTAGATACTTAATAATTACGAACTTTTTGTTATTTGTTTAAGTTGATAATTACATTATTGTCATTTGTTTTTCTGTTTAATTAAGAGACTTTAATTAGGGTTTCAAATTAAATTTGTTGTTTTTTAGATTCAGTTCGTGGACGAAATTTACGAAACCTTGCATTTGGTTGGGTGAAATATTTATGTATTTATTTGAACAATGTGTATTTTGTTGAAGATCATTATATTTTTACTACGTTTTTAAGACGAATAGCCGTGTGCTATAGATCACCACACCCACCGTCTCTCACGTGCCGTGGGTTCCCTCCCCTTGTAGGACAACTAATGCTTTCGGGTATCTTATGCATGTGACTTGATCAACCAATCGCTACCACTACTAGACCACGTCAACTCATGATTAATGACTCCTTATTGAGTCCAAAACTAGTCGCACTATCCCGATAAATATACCTTTTTTACACGGGGAAATCCCTATGGACTTTGATGACGCCTCCTGGGGAAAGCGGAGAAGTGTGCTGGACTCCTACCGGCTAAAACCACCGGAGTGCTTCACCCTTCCCTTGTACCTGAGACCACGAGAACACGATGCAAACTACCGCGCTCTGATAAATAAACCTGTGTGAACCGATGTATGCTTTCACTTTTTCAAGGTATATCATATTTTTATCTATTGTCACCAGGTGAAACACCAGCCGCGATGCAACACGGCAACAACTCTTCGGCCGTCACCTACCAGACACATTTACTGATTCAACTGTTAACCAGTATTATTGCTCTAAGAATGTTAATTGTACAGAACCACCAGGAATTTGGATAACGTCTTGTATTATAATAATGTTGTTGTATTTAAAGTTCTGTGTAAAACAATACTCTCTGATGTTGATGTTTTCAGCTGAAGGTAGAATCTGAATTTATTTTTAATATCAAAATTAATCAATTTGTTGCTTTGAAGTGATTATTGTGTAAATAATAGAAATAGAGTTTTAATTTAAGATAAGAAATATGTTTTTATTTCTAAAAATTAAAATAATAATGTTTTCATTATTTTTCTTTATGCTATGTACAGTGTGTAAATAAATTTCAATTTCAAAAATATTTTCAATAACCTTTTTACTCTTAACAATTTAGATTATAGCTGTTTGAGTTTCAATGCATAATTATGTAGTGATTGATATTTAAACAAAGCATGATTTACGATTTTATTAAATGTAATTATAAAACACATTTATTATGATGCAATAAAGACAATAATTTAGTTCATGAAAATGTATAATTTTCATCAAATGCCGCATCGTAACAAATACATAAATCATCATACAATATCCGATTTAAATATACATAAATGTACTTGGTTTTTATAATACACTGCCTGATCCGTCA
This sequence comes from Trichoplusia ni, assembly GCF_003590095.1. Classification (NCBI taxonomy): domain Eukaryota; kingdom Metazoa; phylum Arthropoda; class Insecta; order Lepidoptera; family Noctuidae; genus Trichoplusia; species Trichoplusia ni. The sequence continues at coordinate 8,134,154 of NC_039489.1, read as the reverse complement.
AACGTTGTTGTACGATAAAATGGATTTGTAGGGAATATACGTACGAATAACAAGAAAACAGTTATTAAATAGTTATAAAACACAGAGGATGTCCCATTTTCAGACCTACCCAATATGCACAGTAAATCTCATGAGAATCGGACAAGCTATTTCGGAGGAGCTTAACTACAAACACCGCGACTCGAGAATTAGTTGAATTAAAAGATTTAAAAAAACGCACGTTTAAAAATTTAAACAAGGCTCTAAAAACGTCCAAATTTTGAAATCTATTATTTGAAATATTTTAAAATTGAAATAACAAAATTTTAAGCAATAGATATTAAATAACAATATTTTTTTTAATAAATAATAATTTTCCTTTTCACACTCGTCCATTAATAAGCCCGCTTGAAGTCCTTCAGAAAACATGCGTAAAGATAAGAAAACAAACACAAGCCTGAAAGGTATTTAACAAAGGCAAAGGTAACGTAAAAGTGGATGGATGAGTCGTTCCGTATAATAGGCTTTTGGTACAATACATTAAGATCGTTTAGGATGTGATGTACTGCTGATAAAAGGTGTAGTCGAAATCAGGGCAGAACCTCAATTTGCGAATACACGTGTGTCGGGTGTGTACCTGAAAGGGAGAGAGCAGGGCTTAATGATTTTATCAAGTAAATGGATAGATACCTGAAAGTCTGTAGGGGAGGTGTTGCTCTGAATATTCTTTTGAAATTAGTTTCGTGTTTTAAACATGAAAGAGATTGTTTGGCTGTCAGCAGCAAATGCAAATGCGACAAGCAAATGTCAGCAGCTATTGATTTGATTTTTAAGTTTGGAAAAAGTTCCCGTTTATATACTGTATATGTTTTATGCAAACGAAAACTTAGTAAAGCCACGATTAGTCTTAATGTACATGAGCATCAAATACTTACAAACACAGACTTGAACTATAAAAGATTTTACTTGCTTATTTGTATCACGAATCAATTTATCATCAATTTTCCTTTCCCAAACAACAATTTTTTTTAGGTTCCACTGGAAGTTACCCATATTTATATCTAGTGAAAATATTTTTTTACAACCCTTTCTAGAAATGCGATATTGTTTTGTTGTTTCCTGTTCCAGTTAAAACAATTCTTGGTGATCAAAGATGAAAATCAAATATGATCAAATGGAAACACCTTTCCAAGAATGTTAGAAGGAAATACCAATATGGCTGCACACAGCGTAGGCTGAATCAGAGGTATTTCGTTACATTTTAGAGGTTGCCCCTGTATACTTTTCTTAGTCTCGATAACGAGTGAAAACAGTAGCATTTCAATAAATTTTAGTTTGATGGAAAATGCACAGATGTATGAAAATTCTTGACAATGACAACAATGAAGTAAAGGTAGTGTTTTCTTCAAAATCAGTCTAGAAATCTATGTTGGGGTTGGCTTTCAGTCTAAGCAGATGCAGCTAAGTATCAATGTTTTACAAAGAGCGATTGCCTGACCTCCTCAACCCAGTTACCTGGACACGCTAACTACATGATTCCCCTTAGTCAGACTTCCTAGCTTCTGACTACCTGCAACGACTGTCAGAGATGTACGAATAACAGTTGGGACCCACTATGAAACGTGCTTCCAAAACACAGAAATATCACTCTCAGCAGAACTCTACTTTAATTTTACTTTGAAAGCTACTAACACGAAACTGCCTGAATATTAAAACGTATTGCTACAGAAACAAGCATTAGAACCTCCTTATTATAAGTGTACTGTGGCGTTGTGCTCGTTCTCACAAGATATAGCGAACTTCCCAAGTAATAGCTAGACCAAGTTTAAGTTTCAGAACTTCGTGGTCACATACTGAGAGAAATTAACACTTACTGCAGTTCTACACTTGAGTTTCATATTTATCTAGCGCTTAATTTATTTTAGTGAGTAGATATCGTGCCATTTATTGTTTACTGAGTTTTTCGCCTTAGGATAATTTTAAGATGTTTTCAAATGTTTTATCGCCTCAGGTTGTCTTTGTTATTTTTAAGTGGGAATTTTCAACCTTAACCACTTTCATTAAGTATTTTATTCAATTAACCTTTGTCGTAACTACATTTTTTATCTACAGCTGAAAACGAATAAAGTTGAAATTTATCGGCGTGATAAATAAATAAAAAGAAGTATACCAATTGAGTACAATAATGTTAAATGTAAATAATAATAATAATAATGTGAAATATATTGTAATTTAAGTGATATATAAGGAAATGTAATTATCTATCTGTCATTTTGGATTAAGAATAAATAACAATTTTGAATTTAACGTGCCATTCTATTGTTTTATTTATCTTGTTTTATTAAAGTTATAAAATATTAACGAAATATGTAATTTTCAATTGCTCTTATTAGCAGCTCCTGTACTATGAGTTCTTGAAGCAGACCGTGAAAGCGGCATAGTGCATTACACTGTTTATAGCGGCATCTCTCTTACACAACACTAGCAGGTCTCATTTACAAGCTCATAATAAATACTCAGTAAAATTAAAATAGATAACATTGAATTCTAATGCCATAAATCCCAAATGAACGGTCTTAAAAATTATTATCGAAAACCACAAAACAATTTATTTGTTTTCAAATTGTTTTGCTATAAATTGTTGAAGACAAAGGGAAATCGGGAGCCGTAATAATACCATAATGGCGGCAGTAATGATCGAACAAAATGATGAGATTACACGACGCCTATAAATCCTTCGGAATCTTTCAAATTTTGACTTTGATGCGAACATAAATATTGAACGATTCAATTGTTTTAAGAAAAATAGATATTGCAGATTACCGCTAACAAGCAAAAGCAGTATTTGTTGCAAATGTTTTGTGAAACAACTCCAGCACTAAGGATATTTGAATCTTGTGTCGCGTGAGATTTAACAAACAAACAAGTTCTATGCACAAAACCACCTAGACTCATAAGTCAATAATGGCAATAATCGAACCCTTAAAAAAGATCAAAACTGTTATTGTAGTCAATTCAAGTACTAGTATTTACGGTGGATTTACAGAAACAATCTTTGGAAGAGTTAATTACGTTAGCAGCTGCAGGCAGACCGAAAAACCGAATTGATTAAAACCAAACTTTAATTACCTACTCAAAAACATTGAAATTAACTTTCATTAACAATGAAGTACAAATGAGGAATGAATATACTTATAAAAATAATCAGTTAGTAAAATAGCGATAATTGATGCGTAAGCTATTTCATAAACTTAATAATTATTGCTACGAGTATATGTCTGGCTTCAGAAACGATCGTAAAATGAACATATTTAAGTAGTCAGTATACCCAGATTGCAGAAAAAATATGGCAGTATTGTAATTACCCAAGCAATCCAAATTGCTACTCATTTTCGGTCTCTACATTTCAAGGTGTGATGAAAATTAACTACCCCAGTAGCCATAATCTAAAAAAGTAACTTTATTCAGGTTTAAAGCAATGTAATTCAGTTTAAATAAGTCCGAATGTATTCTGTGTAATTGGACGGGCAGACTAATGTGATTAGCGTACTGTATCTGTAATTAAATAACCGTCGGGTCGAAGGGGAAGAACAATGTTGGGTAAATGTTTACGAAACAAAAATAGTCGGCTTAATTTTTTTACGGTTGAAATATAAAAAAAGACATATACATTGAAAAGAATATTGTGGATATTAGTTTCTGCGTAATAACAACTTGGTCTAGAAATGTTTTTATTTTTTATAAAATAGTTGTAATTCTTTTACTTTTGTTTTCAAAATTATCTAGTCAGGACAATCGACGAGAAGAGGTGGAAGTCTGCGGGAAAGAGCTTTGCAGAGTGGTGTACAGGTAACGTAAAATAGTTTTAATTAATTTGTATTGGTGAGTAAAGACAAACTGCTTCGATGAACCTTTTTCCTGGAAAGGTTCATCGAAGCATCAAATTTCGCATAGAAAAAGATAGAGCTCCATCTCGTCACTTTGAAAATAGTGATATCATCATGCGATGCAACACAACTAGGTAGGTATACAGGATGGCGATGAAACTTTTATTTCTGCAGCTTCAGTATGTTTGACGAGTAAAGATATAAGAATGCATCTGAATGCAGTAGAAACATGTAATGAGCAACATTAAAAGCTCCTTTTAACATTCCTTCAAACCATACTGCGTGATTCACTGTTCAATTTGCCACATTAAAAAAAAGACTTTCAATGAAACAGGCTTTAAATAAGTGTTCGTTTATTAGGCTTTTCAAACTGGTGCTTCCATACACGGTGATTTTTTAGTCGTCTTACAAAAGCAGCCCAATTCATGTATACGACGTAAAATAACCCTAGGAGTGTTTTTTTTTTTATCAGCAACTAAGATAATAAGTACGAAGAAAAATTAAACAAGAGAAATCTGAAATATACTCTTAAAAATGATAAAAACGCCGCCGCCGGCGCCCCTCGCCATTGTTACAAGGCTCGGACCGCGTTCGCAACAGAGCTGTGTTTCTAAAAAACTACAAATTGCATCATAATATTGAATAAAAATTACATTTTAAATTTATTCAGATCTCATAAATAACTATTTTTTTATCATGAACGTGTTCTAGTCATTGGATACTTAACTGGGCTTCTTTTGTAAGACGACTAAAAAATCACGGTGTATACTGATTAAAGATTTTTAAGTCCAATTCAAAGATACTACATGGTCTAACATTTTATAACGTCTATAGACTTGTCAAGGGCTACAACTGTCTCCTCTTGTCTCTTACCTACAGAGACGCCTCTCGATTGCACTCGACGTTTAAATAATTAGGGGTCATCAGCTGTAATTAAAGTGTCGTTAACCAAAGCGAAGCGTCGTTTAGATGCGGTTTGTGGCCGCGTTTACTGTTGTCAATGGTATTCACAAGTTTGATGGTGTTACGAGGTATTCATATTAGATACCTTTTGTGGTTGTATAAACTTGATGCTGGTTAAATATTTCATGGTAAGTGTATTAGGGAATATTCGGCGAGCGATAGATCTATCGAGATCTATCGCTCGCCGAATATTCCCTAATACACTTACCGTGTAATTGGGCGTGGCGTGCAATTGGGGAGTTCATGTGCAGCTGTGGGCGAATATGGGCTGCTGATGATGATGATGATGATGATTATGTATATAGAAAACAATGATGTTGACTGTAAAATATGATAAGGTAAGTCTAAGTGTAACAGATTGAAGAAAATCAATATCAGAGTATTTTTGTATTTGCAACAGAAGATAGACAAATTAAAGCTAAAGTAAATTGGAGTTCATAGATTATTTACTAAAAGTAGGTTGTCTATATTTTTTATCTACAAGCGCATTACATATTGGGGGAGGCCTATATCCATAATTTCGACTGAATTAATTGGTTTATTGAAGAATATTACATACCAGCTCTAAAACCAGATTAGCCATTTTCGGCATGACAGTGTACCAGACAAAAATGGAAACAAGTTAATTTCGCATCAAGAATATAAACAATAGCAAAAGAAAAACCACTCGAAACACCATTAGGATCAAAAACATCTAAAAACATAGATGTTCACCTAAATATAATAAATTATATAATAACATCAAAGTAAAACGCTTCCCACGTCCATAACGAAACATTTTCCTTAAATCTGTAATCAAAACATTCGCAATTACATAACGTTATCTGAACAACAATCAAACATTGTATGTACAGGGTGTTAACGATAACACTATGGTAAATTAAAATAATATGGTGAAAAACATCAGTGAATGACAACCGAGATAATCTAAAATCCATACTAAAATTAAGGTGGAAATTCATTACTAGAGCAATCATACGTTCACCGCAAAACTGATGATAAAATTTGTAGAGTTTGTTTGGTATCATAAAAAGGAACGTTACTAAAAATTGTTGTGACCTAGCCAACTGCCGCTAGTACTTTTGATTGTCATAGCAAAAGAAGCCATGTCTTCTATGGGATCTATGTTAATGACGTTGAAGCTATCTCTATGTACAATATTATCGAAATCGGTGAACTAGTTAAGGCATGAAAGGAGAACAGACAGATAGTTAATTTCATATTTAAAATGGTCATGAAAATTACCTTAGAGATAACCTTAGAAAAAATATACAAAGGCGAACTTAATTACCGGGCATTCTGTTCCAGTCAACTATAAGATACAGATAAAAAGTTCATAGTTTATTGATACATAAGTTTTATACCGTTACATAAACATCCATAGAGGGCGACTCACAAGCATAACAGTTACATATATTTATTGTAATAACCATCCTGTATAAAATTTGGGTTATGCACAATCGGATTGCGGTCAATTGCGGCGAACTGCGGCCAACGATCGATCTGATAATCTTCTATTATGTTCAACCAGTAATTTAGCTTAAAGAGCACCTGTTTTGCGGTCGCACCCATTACTGTACGAGTACATTAGCGTTGATTAAAGTTTCGATTTGGTTTAATTTTAAACGGTAATGCGTTAATGGGATGGTAAGTGTTAAGTGATGCAAGGAACAGGGCTGTGTGATTGATCTGAATGAGATTTTGAAGAATTGGGTTGTTGAGTAAACGTGTGAACAATACTGGTTACCCAAGGTGAAAGGGATCACTTTGGAATGGCTATTAGATGGAGGATAATAGGATTTTCTTTTTCTACTCATAAAGACAATATGATAACAGTACGACTCGCGATTAAGCCACCGCGTCAGCTCAATATGATTGAAGATTGGTCCAAAACTAGTCGGGTTACAATAAATACACATGTTTAAACATATAACAACATCATACGTCAAAAAATCCTCAGTTATTAATAACTACAACTTCAGTTTCAAGGAGAAAACACATTTCGTAGCAACAATTGAAACTCTGTTTTAAAGCAAAACAATTTAAATAAAAATTGTTTCAAACTGAAATGAACAATCGTAAAAATACATAATTCTAGATAACCTTAACTTTAAAGTAATAAATAACAAAAATATCTAACTGAGTTTGCATAAAGCAGTGAAAAAGCTATATTTATGAGTTATCGACGAACATTCGGAGCTATTATACCCGTTTGTATCGAAAGGTGTCCTTTTGTGCAATAATAATGGCCAATTAAGTAACAATGCGTTGCTAAGCGTAGCGATTGTATCATTATTAAATAGCAACTGTGTATTGACTTCCGCGTTCGGTGTTAATCGTTTGTATTTAGGGTAAAGGGCAAGTGATAATAAGGTCGAGGATAGTCTAAAAATAATTAAATGATGTTCTCCCGATTAATACGCGTGAGTAAACCGTTGCATTATTTAATAATGAATCAATCTCACGATAGTTATTATAAAAATTATAACAATACTTATTATATGATTATTTTTTTTATTTTTGTTAAGTACACCTGGTTTTTGTGGCAAGCAGCGAAATAATTAATCGACATTGCAAATAGTAAGATTTGAGTTGAAAGCTTAAACTCTTCTGTACCATAAAACAGTTCATCTACTTTCGATTACGATCTGATTTTTGCTGCGTCAATAGCCACTTAGGCAACTAGAGCCTTCCTGAAAGTATGACTATTCATCGTTACACGAAAGCCGCGAGTAATGTATAGTGTTACATCATTCTTAATGTTTTCTCTCATAATAAAGCGGACTGTATAATAAACATTTTAAACACAACTAAAGCGTGCCAAGCTCTAACTGCGGCAAAACTAAGTTGCATAGTTTTATAAGTTGTTAAAGGCGTCATTTGAGGAACGAACTTCACTAACTTGTCTGTTCTGTACCTTTACGGTCATACTTTACAACAAAATACTCTATATTATAGCAAAACTATACACCTTAGTGTAGTTAAGACGATGTTTTTATTATAAGTGTGAATTAAGTCCATCCAGAGGTTGACTGCCGATTGTAAAACCATGTAACTATTTAACAATATATCCTGTTACTAGCTGTTGCCCGCGACTTCGTCCGCGTGGTTAGAAGATATAAGTTAGGAATTTTTGAACGGAAGCCCTCGGAGATAAATAATTTTCCCTGCTTTTTCCACATTTTCCATTGTATCTTCGCTCTTATTAGTCGCAGCGTGATGGTTTATAGCCTAAAGCCTTCCTCAATGAATGGTCTATTCAACACAAAAAGAATTTTTCACTTTGGACCAGTAGTTCCTGAGATTAGCGCGTTCAAACAAACAAACAAACTCTTCTGCTTTATATATTATATATATAGCTATAGATCACGCTTAATGTTTGGTATATCGAAAATTAAGTTACATATACTAAAGTATAATATAAAACAGCTGAAACAGAAACGTGAAAAGCAATGACGTAACAATGGATGAGTAAGTGAAAAACCAATAAAATTGTATTATTTGCCTGACTTGGTCCAAGAAGTATAGCTATATGTCCTTCGATCGGGGGCTAGCCCATATTTACAAGAAAAACAGTGCCACCTTTATGTTACGACTGAACTTACTGAAATTGATTTTACCTCTCGTTTCGTGTCGTTCCCTTCCTCTATTATGAACGCAGCCTTATAAAGAAACATTTTATAGAGTTGATGACAAAGAATATTGTAAGCTGCAGATAAATTTTGGATGCGCTCTTGTTAAAAAAAAAACGATTTTTTGTTGAGTCATAATTGAACCCAGTAATTTGAGAGTTCTTTGTTCGATAACAGTCAAGCAGAAAAAGTCGTTTCATTTGCAAAAAAAATGTACATACTTTTTAAACAATTGTTTAACAAGTAAAGTTTTTATATTTGCATATGCATGTTGTTTCACTAACCTGTGTACACACGATACCACAAAAATCCTTGTACGAGGCGAAGCTGAAATAACTTTTAGAACGTAATGTTACATGCAAACTCACTTATTACAATTACTCATAAGCTCATTAACATAGCATAACATAACATTAACTAGTTTACGTGTAAGTATTTCAATTAAAAACGTGTTACAAAGGTAATAAATGTATTGCTACGGCAATGATGACTACGGCGTAGTAATTCGTAGCACAATTGTAGCACTTGCTACGAATATAACAGTTCATTAGTGAACGTCGATTTGGTAATTTAAATGTTTTGGTATTCATACACGTGTTATTCAAAGGTATTTACTCTATACTGATGTATTTACTGATACGTTAAATGTTTCGCGATATTCTGCCCCATTTAATATTTTGGCTCGTAGCAAGTCACTATTAACCTGGTCACCGATATTAAGTATCATTTCATTTTTGTTTTACATAGTATTTTATTTCAAACAGTTATTGACTCTTTAAGAAAACTATAAAGAATGATTTAATTTGTATTTGTTGAGACTCCTAACTAAACTATTTTTTTAATTTTTAACCTTACTTTGAAGTCATATAAATTTCATAAAATTTCGATTAAAAATATTCAAGTAATTCAATCATTAATTCCATTCAACTCCATGCACGAATATTAGTACAGCATAACTTGTACACGATCGACCCTTCCCCTGCCACACCCCTTTAACAGATAAACCACATAACCCAGCAATATATTTTATAACTTCAACAAATTTATAGAAGAACGATACACCCTGCCTTAAGGTTGTTGAAACTTTTTACAACTTAATCGCCTCGAGTTAAATTTATTACAAAACCGTAAAAAGACAATCCAAGTTTGAGTCAGTTGGTTTGGTTCGTTTAATTTAAGTGCTTTTAAATATCGTAAAACGAGTGACGATGTGGCGGAAAAGATAGAGACTACGTTTTATTTGAAGACAAACAAATAAAATGTACAAGATTGTTTGGGTACACTTAAGGGGCGTTTAAGAATAAACCTAGTAGCGACTTCAGGACAAATTAACGCTCAATTCAGAGGAAATTGTTTTGATGTATCAGTACCATCAAAGGAAAAAAAATACAAATGTATCTACGTCTTTTGCATTGCTGATGAATCAACTTTTCCTTTTTAGCTCTTTTACTATTTTGCAGTCGATTTAAAGGGGTCTCGCCAAATTTAGTTTTGTCCTATATTTGAAACATAACGACTGCCAACAAAAGAGACTGACAACGTCAGTCTTCAACAAACATCTAAGACGCTTTGCCACAACTATAACTACTTACCTACGTAGAGCAATTTACGAATAATATTTTAGTTCCTATCTAAAATGAACGACTTGTAAGATACGGTAACATTTTATCTATTTCAATTATCTGAGGCTGTCGGGCAAAGGTTCGTGTAACACACCATTAATTAGATCGGTACGTTATAACACATCGGGTATTCCTAGAGGGATTCTCAAGTTCGCGTACCACGTTGCCAAGGTATTTGAACTTACCCCTACGTTTACGTTAAATTCTAAAAGTAAGATCTTAGTTAATGTGAAAACGAGACACGACATAGGATTGTAGAGCGCTGTCACGCTTCCCCAATAGCCACAGTCCAAACTTCAAGTAAGGTAAGAGTACTGACAAGTACTGAATTTCGTATTTAAATTGTTATTTCAGATAGCAGTTGAGTTGGGTGTGTAATTAGAATTATATGATATCAGCACTGATAAAATTATATTATGAAAATGAGGTGTAAGTATTGGGGACCTGCGATATTAAATTTGTGATGATCATTGAGTGAGACATAATTTTGTTCAGCTCTCAGAAATATTTTATTTTGATACGTTATATATTATAAACTAGTTATCCCCGTAAATGTTGTTTTGCCTTACAAATGAGCTTAGTAGAATAAAAAAAGGCAGTATGAAATATAGACTTTGTCCGATTCTCAGACCTACCGAATATGTTCACAAAGTTTCATAAGAATCTAGCCGTTTTGGAATAGTTCAATTTCGTACACTGTGACACGAGAATCTAATACATTAGATTGAATACTTTTCTAGCTCTTTGCTAAATTTAGAAGTAGGAGGGAGGATCGTCAAACATAACCCGCTTCAGTACCTATATATCCCAAACAATTAGGTTCCCTTATCGCACACCTAACCTATTTCAGCTCACCTTATGGGTCACAGCTTTCTTCGATGGCGTTATCCACAATAAATCATGCATTGTTGTTGAATACAAAAGAAGTCATTTTTGGCTGGAAAGTGGCCCATTCAAGGTGCCCTATAATATTTGTGTACACAATGGCTCACTTTCTCTAAGGTCATGTTTGAAAGTCAATGGTGGGTTTTTAACGCTTGACTTTGCAGTTAACATACGAAATTTATATTGCTGAGGAGGCAATTTTGAAGGTATGCTGTGGTTGTTAAGTGTTATTATATTCTCCAAATATTTAAGGTTTTGTACATGAAAGCATTGCGTCATAAAAGGATAAAAATAATTTTGCATAAGATGGTCGGCAGCTGTTTTTTTAACATTTTCAAATGATAGGACTACAAGAAAAGCATTTAGCATGTCAATTGTAGATCATTGTGAATATTATAGATTTATCAAAACAATAAAAGATACCGGTTTACCAGGTCTCGAATATCTAACAACGCTTTCTCTGTTCATCGGATGTAATCTTTTCCATGAAATGTCGGAGAAGAAATTGTATGACATCTGTCAAAAAGGTCAACATAGAAAGGACAAAGTATACTAATGTTACAGCTAATACTAATTACATAACCGTTAGGACTACACGTGTTAACCCCTAAAAGTCTAAGACATCATTTGATTTTCTTGTTCATTTACCTAGCTCGTTAAATCGAAGCTATTTTCGTTAACAAACCCGGTCATCCGTATAAACGTATTACTACAAACTATCCTAAGCCGCACTCCTACGCCCGAGAGATTTTCAAAGCTGAATGTGGACTATTCTAAGAACTTAAAGAGCCAATCTTTCTTAAGATTGTCTGGTACAGTCAGCAAAAAAATGTCGGAAACACAACCTGATCTACAAACTGCCAGGTACATGTATTTTTTGATCTGGTATTTTTTTTTACTATACTACAAGCCAATGCCCTTTTCACTAGCTACTAACACAACGGCAGTTTATTGGATTTGACCAAGTTCAGTTGTTCAGAAAATCTGATAGTACTAATCGACTTATCATGCTGACCATCCACTCAAAGGAAGAACGACCATCTAAAATGTTTCCTCGATAAAAGAAAAGGCTGGTATTGCGTACTTAGGCACAAAGAAGGTGCTTCAGAATAATTTTTATTTGGATGTACCAACAATAGGGATGTCCCTCGCTATAGTGATCCAGTAGGTTTGGTAGAGCGCGTTTCGCGGGCCCTACTACGGGAGTTTTATAAAAATCACTTAATATTTTTGATTATTTTATTTACAACTATTATTAAAACATTTACAATCTACATGTTTACACTTAAAATAAGTTATAAAGAATTAAAAAACAATTATTAAGATAATACATCAAATAATTACTGTATTTTGCCTGTATTCACATAATACAAAACCGTGCCATTTTTTTTTGTGCCTACTCGTTTTCATCAGAACCAGAGGGTTTTTCACTGGTTTTTCATTTTTAAGATTAATATAAATATGTTTTCTTGTTGTTTTTAGGGTTCTATACGTCTGAATACAAAAACGGAACCCTTATAGGATCACTCGTGTCTGTCCGTCCGTCGCTTACAGTCAATTATCTCCGAATCTATTAGACCGATTAAGTTGAAATTTGGTACACATATCAATTCCTGTGACCCAAACACAGAGGTGTGACGTGAGCAGATGAAATCTGTATATGGCGGGTCATTTTTGGGGGGGAAGGGGAAACATAAAAAAAATTCTGAAAACTGCATCGTGTGGCATATCAAGTGAAAGGTCTTGGTGAGAAGATCTTAAATGTATTTTTTTTGTAATTTTTAAATAAATAGTTTCCAAGTTATTCAAGAAAATTTACCATCCCCCCTTATCTCCGAAACTACTGAAGCTAAAATTTTGAAAAAAATACAGAAATTAGTTTTCTCCTTATAAATTATAGGAAAACCTATAAGAAGTCCATGATATTAAAATAACATGGTAAATCACTCAATATTGTGCGTACCAACTTACATTTGCAGGTGGAATGTGTGGGTGAACATATTTTTTAACTCCAAAAACATGATAGGTAATATCGTACGGAACCCTCTTCACGCGAGTTCAACTCGCACTTGTCCCCTTTTTTTTTCTTAACTGAAATGTATTTTTTCATCAATAACATGTATTATGTGGATTGTAACTATTGGTTGAAGATCCATACTACTCAAATATCCGTGCATTCTGAGTCATTTTATATTTCACCCACAATTTCTAGGTACAAAACTAAATCGTTCTAATCGCAGTCCTACTTACCTTCTACTCTAACTTATCTAACAAATCAGAGCCATCCAGTTCCTGCCAACTTACAACCGCTTAGAGTTCAGTCGTGAAGCTTTAAAATGCTTGTTATATATCAACGTGTATGTTTGTAAAGTTTTCACATTTAACTTGTGTTCTGTGGAGTTGTCGTCATTGCACATTATAATATGGTTTTTGCGTTTTAGGATATCTTATCAATATTTGGTACTTGAATTTGGATAATTATTATCGCTTGAACGACCTATGAGCGATGGATACAAAATAAAAAAAACAACTAATTATATAATATCATGAGCTTTTTATATTATTATATTTTTTTGTCTGGAGAAATTAATAGTAAAATATTACATCTCGAGTCTTAGAAACCTTTTCCAGATATGTGTGAGGAACTGAGAGGCGGATTGGCTAGTTTTTCTTCGATAAAAATCCACATCCAAATCGACTCCACGTCAAACACTTTCTGTGCTAGACTAATTTCTATAGGAGATACAATTTAAGTAGAAAGTTCTAAGTAATAGATGTACACTGTGCATCATACCGAGATCTTAGAAGTTCACTCATCTGACTTTTCACTTTATTATCCATATTTCTGCATAGCGTGAAAACCTATCGACTTGAAGACAAATAGTTACATCATCAGGCGAATCGTAAAGCCCTCTTTATTGTCAATTCGTTTTCAGTGATACGGAAAAATACCCCGTTTTTACAGGCTCACCTGTTCACTTCGAGATTTTTATAGTATTGAGACAATATACAATAGTATTTACTTTAAACTGCCCGTGCTTTACAAAAAGTTGTAAAGTTTTGTGGGGCAAGTGGCTAAGAAGCGTGTCGTTAAATCCAAGAGATTAGGCTCGTTTTATTGGTCATCTTGTAGCCAGGCTGTGCTTTTAAGTATTTTTAGGTTGGTCTATTGTTGTTGGTGTCCATAAATACGTAGAAGACTTTCATTGTATGACTTAATTTTATCTTTCGAAAATATTTGTCCAGACAGCTTTTCATATTGGGGGACTCCTGACTGGTAGAGAATGCCTTAGGCATTAAGTCCGCCATTGTACATTTTCAATGTATAAAAAGTGTAATTAATAAATAAATATATTTTGTATTAAAAGATAGTAAAATTCTAAAAGATTATTCACATGACACGCTACATGCTCGAAGACGTGTCACGAACCAATCAACAGATTCAGATGCGTTGCTAACTATATTGGTAAAGCTACAGGAGCCCACCAGGAGTCCCAGATTCGAGTCCTCACCGAGTAAAATTTTTGTATTTAATTGCAAAATAGTCTGTTGAATTTAGGTCCTGCTCTTTCGGCCTGCCAGAATTGTGATCGTTTAACAAGACAAAAGTTTACAACTGAATTCTGGGCGTTAATCATCTAAACTCAGCAATCCACGTCAAACACTCGCTGTGCTATATTTATTCAATAGAGCAGTCAAAAACTAACTACATACACATGCAATAAATATAAGCTTCCATAATATAAAACTAATCCATTGTCAATTGCACGCACACATACCTAATCATTGATTACCAGTAACATTCACACACACACTCTCAGAGCTCTACATTCTCTCTTAATTGTCACGTCCATAAATGTCAAAGTGTAGTAGGTACTTACATAGCACTTTGGCTTCAAAAACCTTTATGACTGTAAAATTCATTGAATCGTTGTCGAATATTTTAACAATTCCAGAGGCAGGATGTATTCGCTTCGTTTATTTCGTTCGTATTAAGGTAAAATGTTAAATGTTTTTTTTTATTTATGCTCACATCATACTCTTTTGTGTTTTTTTAATGTCATGTCTGATTTTCATATTTTGGTGGATCTATTTTGTTGTTACCTTTTTAGTTTAGTTTATTGTTATGTGTTTTTGGGCTTAACATTTTATTTAGTATGCGTAGACAATCGCACATTTCGGTCATTTTTCACCGGAATAGTAAATTGTCAATGTTGTAGTTTAATATTTTATTAAAAAAAAATCTCAAAGATTTATTTAAATACTTTAGCAATTTACGTTCCATACTAACACAAATTGCAAATGACAATTTAATAATTTCAAATCATAACTATTCAATCCTTTAGTACTCTTACTGGAACATCAATAAAAAGTCACAACTCAGGAAAATATTCATTCTTCCCCTCCGCGTCGGATCGACAGCCATCTAAAAGTCGGCAAACAAAACTTCACAAGTGTGGAATTGGAGCGATTTTTGAGAATTGAATGCATGTCTTTATGCCTAGAATAGAAATGTATTACAAATGCTTCAATCGCTCTCAACAACGTCATTTGTTGTCAAGTTCTTTATGAACACTTGTTTGTTTCTTCATAGTACCTCTGTAGACAAAAAAAGAACAGCATGTTCTGCCAGAAGCGATTCCGCCAATTCAACATTATGAGCTTTTTTCTAAGAGAGGTGATATCCGTTGAACATCTATGCGGGTCTGTCTATGTCTATCCGTGGCCCCGTAGATCCTGAATGGGCGATCGATTTGAATTTAAATTATTTTTCTACATGGGTTTTTTATTAAAAAAGTTAGTGCTTACATCAGATTGTGACTGTGCCGGTAAAACGTGGTTGTGTAGTTAGCGTGTCAATTTGAAGGATATGGTTAATGTTCGCTATTAAATAATTTGCAAATTGATTCTTTAGTACACAAATATTTTCAAAACAGTTATTTGCATATTTGACTTGCAGTAGCATGCACGCAGTCCTGAAAGGGAATATTGTTTTATTCTAATCCTCTAAATTGTTGTGGACTGTCTCAGTTAGATTATTAAAAAAACTATTACTTAAGATGTATTTCACCCTTTCCTAAACCTAAAAAATTACAAAGATAAACTGCTTCAAATGGATGGGGGACGGGGCGCGTGACATAACTTTTCTTTAGATTTCGTAAAATTCTTACACAATAGAGGCGACAAGCATAAGCTCCATTCAATGTTATTTGATCAATTTAAAATTGCAGCACAGAATAAGAAATACGTATCTATGAGTAAAAAAAATCAAGACGGATACTAAAAAAGGATGTCATCATCCCCATATTCAAACTATGCAACTGCGATCAGATTTAATTCAAATAAAAAATCTACATAAAATGGAGGGGGCCATCAATGTACTCTATTCAAATTCAATCATAAAACCACCGTACAACCAAGTGAATAAGTCTCATTTATAGAATCCCTTAGTTTACGACGTTCTTTTACCGTTTGACGTGACGTATCCAGGCCCATGATTGGGCTAGCGTGTATGGACGGCCGTAAACTTAAATTCTATGGATTGCACTTAGTTTTTATTCGGACCACTTACGGGATTGCACTCATAAGTGGTTTAAGTTTGGATGAACTGTGTTAGATATTTTTAGATTGTACAGAATATACATAATTATATGCATACAAGTGGACATCAGCATCAAGATCTTTGTTTTCGGATGGGATATCATCAAATGTATCATCCCGCTTTGGTTTGACCGGAATGGAATTTCGGACTGATTTAAACCTACCAATATTTAGTTATTACTGATTAGGAATACCTCATTAAATTTAAGTCAGATGATTCAACTCAAGTTTATATAAATCAGTAAGATAAGTCTAGTTTACGTAATTATCAGTCAGGTCGTAAATAAAAAAGACGATAAATTCGTTTATTTTTGTAGGTTAAAAAAATATTTTTTATTCAAATGCATCGGTAATAATTTATTAGTATTTCTCGTTATTTATTACTGTAGAGTGTCGAATGCGGTGATTAAAAAATGAGTTAAAATTAATTCCTCGAAAAACCATTATTTGAAACTATTGGAATTGGTTTATTTGAAACTTGTTAATTTTATTTACGAAATGACTCTATATAAATTTGTGTAATTATAGTGGGGCATTTTTAAATAAAATTTTGACATTCGAAAAACAAGAGAATAACAAAATTAAACTATGTTCAGACTTGCTATAATATTGTTGTAACAACAAGAATACAACCGATTATAATAATGAGAACCACCTTTTTTTGAAGACGATTAAAAAGGGTACATTTCAGTTAAAAAAACATACACTTTTGTCAAAAAGGGGTAAAATCTAAGAAATACAAACATAGTACATAGTTTGTCAATATTGTTTGGCACAGGGTGTAGAAAATATTCGGGGGACGGAAATTGAATTTTGCGACTCAGTACGAACTCTGTTCGATACGGGTCAATTTATTTTCGTTCCCAGAGTTCTAAATTTGGACAAAGAAAATTATTCGTTTTATTTCTACCTTATGAATGTACAATATGATACGCCCTACGCGTATTAAATCTTTAATAAGTTTCGAATATTTATCGAAGTATTGTTATTTCTGTCCATGGTCATTTCTCCTAGATATAAAATGCTATGCTTCAATCCAATTTTTTTTTATCACTTGAAAACTACGAGTATTATTATCTCTGTAACGACCACTTTGCTCTGCATGACTTTTTTATGTAATATCATACTTAACTATAAGTTGTGTGCAAAAGCCGTATTATTTATTTATTTCATAATTTATGCACACACAAAATAGTAAAAAAAAACACCACATAGGATATTTTTATCACGATTTTATGGTCCTGTGGGCTCCAGTAGGGCCTGCGGACAACTAGTATAAACACAGATACCAATCTTTGAGTTATATTTAAAGTAAATACACGAGCCTATCCCTACTACTGAATATTCATTTGAATACGATCATTACAGTAATCTTCATGTTTCTATGTTTTTCAGACGTTAATGACCTCAATCGGCCCCTATTATGAAGGGTTAGAGTGTAAATGAATACACATTGACCCCTTTAATTAGGACGCCTTAACGTTTCCGAAATCACTCATGTGCAATTAAGGCTCTTGACCTCTATCATCAAATTGTTTGATTATTCCAGATTCTCTTTGCCGTAGAATTATGGTTTGAAATTGAATTATTAGGGAAGGGTTGAAGTATGGTGTTTCTTGGTGTATGAAATCCTTATGTTTTATGTTAAAAAGGCACCCTTATAGTGATTCAATTTTTTAATGATAAATGTATCTTCCTATTCGGCCATGTTAGAAAATAAGATTTAGTCTCGTAATAAATCGTGACATATAATACAGGGTGTCAGCTAACTCCATACAAATTTTAATTATAATTGGGTCTGCCATTTTGTCGTGACGGAGTAACAAACATACACACTCACAAACTTCCACCTTTATAATATTAGTGGGATACTAATCAGTCACTTCTAACAACAGCAATTAATTTTGGATGTTCGAATGTCAAAAGCAATAAATAAGAATAAGTATAAATGCGAAAAACAAAACCGACTCAAATATACCGTGGAAAAGTTCAGTCCGACTTGAAATCTCCTTTTCTCATTTTTAAGTCCAGTGGTTTCCTGTAATGGTATATATCATTCACATTGCCTCCAACTGACCCTTTTTATTTCAACCGTACTCATTAATATTACTAAGATAAATTTATTTTCAAGAATAACGAACAGTTTAATCTTAACAAAGACAAATTAAAGTTACAAAGAACGCGCTCGAGCGTGTGGCCTTAAAATGAGCGGGGATTAAAAAAACCTTAATTGTTACAGAAAAAGTTGTTTAAGCTATTAATCGTATTATATTATAAAGGAGCCAGTTTGTAAGAATGTTTGTTACCCTTTTACGTACAAACGGCTTGGTTGATTTTGGTACAGAATTAGCTGAACTCTTTATTAACAAATAAGTCGATTTTTATCCAACTGCAGAAGGAGGGAGAGAATAATGTGATTGCATAAGCAATGTGTTCACAAGCCAAGGGAAAAAGCTAGTCTGAATATAATTTTAATTATTATTAGTATTTTAATTTAGTGTATTACTTTTGGTGGTATACGGTATTTATAAAGTTTTATTTGTATAAAGAATTAGGGGTTTAAGGCCAAGTAATATTTTTTGTGTATTAAAAATGCCTATGAAAAATATGTTTGTGAAAAACTTACGTACTTGTTGGTTTTCTTCGTAGGCCAGCGCCTGAGGCTAAATAATTACATAGGATATTAATTTAGGAACCACTAACAACAAAGGTTTTTGATCTTCAAATGAGCATTCATTTCTCATTTTAAAAATAATTCGATGGACACAACTTAAGGACCATATCAAGACGAAAGTCTACAATACATGGGTGTTTTCAATCATAACCTATTTTTGCTAAGGGGATATTATTGAATCACTCCTCTCGCTTTTCGTTGAGCGGAAAGGAGTATTCGCTGACTAAAACCCAACCCCAATGTATTTCCTTTGTACTTTGTGTACTGCGGCCGCGGTTGCCATTTTGGAAAACCCCGCTCGTCAATCATGACACACGGCGCCAAAATATTGACACTGAACTCCGCAAACTTAAAGTTGCTAAGCGACATACTGAGCAAGCCAAGCTTAGAGTTTCTCTGAAGGATAAAATCAGAAATGAGGTAATCCAAAGAACTGAAAGACCGACATAGCTTGTCGAGTTAACAAGCTGAACTGAAGCAAACAACTGGCAGTTTTTTGATCATGTCTCTCGATGTCAGACGAGTTCTAGAGATGAGACCGCAAATAGACAAACACGTCTTAGGAAGCCCTGCACCTAGATGGACCGATTTACTAAAAAGGCTTACGATAAGTCCACTAGGCTCGGATTGGGTGTGGAAGGAGGAGGATCAAGTGCAGTGGTGCCATTTGGCAGAGGTCTATGTATAGCAATGAACTACGAAAGGCTGAGCTGATTTGTTTGATAACTGTCAGTGTTGAGAAAGCGATGTTTTTAGTAAAATTAAAATCAACGCTCTTAAAAAATATCATCGGTTCTCAAAATGAGTAATCCACTATCATAATCTTCGTAATGAACAGTGTTAATAGACGGCAGTCTCTACGGTCCTAAATGTAGTAGATCATAATTTGAAAAGTTTCTGTTCTCTTTCCTTAAATTGTTTGTACGGAATTACTCCATCCTCCTTCCAGTTACAGGCATCTCAATGAAGATGAAAATTTGCTCTTTCAAAGGCTGCTTTGCCAGCAATCCGCCCATTTCTGACAATTTGTGCTTGATTTAAGGCCCCACTATAATGCTGGTTGCTTAATTGAGTTTGTGTTGTAGTTCTAAGTGGTCAGGGGAAGCTCTGTGTCGCCGTGCGGGCAATTGGGTCAAGGGTTCATGCGAGTGCACGAAATCAGAGATCACTTGGAGTATTCATTTTACAATCTTGCTTGGTTTATAGGCCTCCTTGAGGCATTAATGATTTAGGACTGAAGTTTGTCTGTGTACATGACATGTGTATATCGTGGCTTCTCATCCCACCAAAGGGGCTAGACTTGATTTAATAAAAATCAAGTATGGACTTAGCTGATGCCATATCACTAGGTAAAATTTCTTTTTATTCATGTTACAAATTATGGGATGATACCTGATCCCTTTTAAGGCGTACGCAGGAACACAGGTCGAACATGCAAGCCCTTAATGAAAACGTTAATGAGATGGAGCATCTATCACTTTATTTTCAAAAAAAGTTCTGACAATAATAAATATTATGGGTATCAAATGCCTACACTTAATTGGACTTTTAAAATAACTACATATTGTTTACTCTTGGAATATTGTGGAAAGGTTGTCTGGAAAATATCGCTTTTAGCAATAAGACCGCCATTGTACCCTAACATTGTATGTATTAAGAATCACTGCTGTAATTCCATGGTGTACAATAAAGAATATTCTATTCTATTCTATGTTCACCAACTCTCTCGCACAGCTACTGAAGTGTAGTATTAAGAGTTGATAGCACAGGGTTTCATTCTAACCGTTCGAAGTCAGTCATCTAATCTTTGCTTTATGATATCTCTTCTTCATATTCATACTTCCTTGCTAGTTACCTACGTACTCTTATATTTGGGTGTCGTCCGCGACTGTTTGAATTAAAAATATCCAGAACCGGTTCGTTGAGTTTCACTTTGGGACGTTTAAATGAAGTACTACTAACAAATATAAAATAATTATTTAATTCTCTTGATCATTATAATTTTGTAACATATTGAAACTTCTAAAGTAAAAATAATTTACTTCAATGAACTCGTTCTTTTAAGCACTTTTAAATTGATTGTTAAACGACTCTACATTCGGTGAATGAATAATTTAAAGCGATAATAAAAAATATAATGTGTCTTCAAAAACTTTATTTCGCCAAGAGCTGTGAGCCATACAAAATACAAGCAATAAATTCTTAATAGGAAATACATGTAATCACCGTAATTCATCATAAATTTGATACACAATCAAAATTAATAGGTGCTTACATAAATAATAACTATCAACACATTACCTTGGTTTATCGATAAGTTAATTAATGTTGAACCAAGTAATTACTAGTTGATCTAAGATTTGGCAAACACGGTCATATAATGTAATTAATTGATACTTGAGATGATCAGAACATACGTAGTTGAAGTATGTAATATTAACTTAATTTCGCTAATTTTACACGTGGAACGGGTCATCTATAGATGGTAGTATATTCAAGTTCCTATACTGAAGTACCTTGGCTATGTCTCTGGACGAGAAAATGATTAAAGAACGGCTGGTTTTAGAGAGAAAGGAAAAAGGACCAGGTCACGTGACACAGTAAATGGACCCATGCGTTGAATGGATTAGGTAAAATCCGCATTAAGGTGCCGCATATATGATTGTATCACATAGTCCGCCAATAGGGAGAAGTGGAAGAAAATCGCGTGTAATGGATCTTTTTTTACTATAGAAATATGCATAATTATGAGTCCCTGTAATGCAAGTTAAATTAAACTAAATAATTACAGCAAACTTCATCCTACCCATTTAAAAAGAAACCTGTGGTATCCAAGAAACTCTTTCACATAAAACGCTGACAAATCTACAAAGTAACGTTCCAGCTTTCAATAGTACTAAGGCGGTGATCTTCTAGAAGCGATATAAGCCGCTTACAGCATCACGCTACACACCGCGTCACATACCTACTACAGCAGTTGAATGTTCTGGAATTGCAAGACTTGTCCTATACTGTTAATGTAGTGTAGGGTAAGTTTTTAATACTCAATACTAAAATTGAATAATATTATTTTAATAACAAAAACATATAATCGACTTCTAACATAAAATAAGTGATCAAAACTTGGCGATTATTAATTTATGTGACCAAATGACAGCCATTTAACGTTAAATGAAGAAAGAATCAATAAAATTAAAAGAATTATCCAGTCCGAAGTTCTGTGATAACAAACATACAAAATCAGATTTAGTGAGATCAGTTCCTTTTTGAAATTGGTTGAAAACCCTACATTTTTACAAAGTCAGAATTGTAACAAATCATAAAGTACAAAAAGAGAATTAAAAAACTAAAGTTGATCGTCATCTCTCAATAGTAACACGTAATTGGAGATCAAATACCACCTCTCTTTTACTAAGGAGAATATTCTAAACCGTGGTCTTCTGAAACGCTGACGTCAGCGTTCATTTTCGATAGACGCTGTAAGAGGTTCCCATCGCTTACACAAGACCACGGCCTTATACGAGGCTTACCTAGTAATACAAGTTTCCTTACGGCTTCCCACCTAAATTTTATCTCGGATTTCGATTGGAAGCTTTGAGAATGCATCCCGAGCCAATATCTGCAACCGTACCAATGAAATCGCTTGAGAATGCCGCTTAAACATTTTTACTAGATTCTTTTACGATCGACACGGCTGGTTTGTAGAAATAAAGGAGTATATATAATTATATCTATTTATATTGGTTTGTTGGACAAGCAAGATTTTTTTATATAACTATCCTTGTCAACAGCGGGCTTACCTGAAAGGGTTATGGAGGCCCTGGTATACTAAGAACAAGTCTAAGTTTTCCGCACAACCAAAAAGGGAAGGAAAAGTGAATAGATAATTGTAATTATGTATTAAGACATGGTTAGTTGGTACAGATGGGAGATGGAAAACGCCTCAACTTATTTGATAACATTTAAGCTATTCTAATATAAGGCAAAACTACGGCCGAATGTTAATGGGCGTTTCAGTGCTACGGTGCTACGAGCTACGGTGCTACGAGCTATGGTGCTACGAGCTACGGTGCTATGAGCTACGGGCTACGAACTTAAAATAATTTGATAAAATGAAAACGACGCATAAAAGTGCCTGTTGAAAAGTAATAAACGATTCTTGTTTTTTTATCCAATAAAATGCATATTTTCTGGAGTTGAAGAGAATTTTATGTTTTAAAAATGTACACATAAGTAAGATTAAAACTCTCCCAATAAGTGCACTAGCGCCAAAGAAGCCGTAAACTTTTATTATAACCACAGTACTTTTCACTTTATTTCACTTATTTAATTATTCCTTTCAGTTCCACTATTACAAAAACTCCAATAAAATAAAATACAGGGTTTCGTAATTTTCTTCTCTCATAAATTTTTATTACGCAGACCAAAGTTTTATATGTCAATGCAGACCAGTGAGCATTATGCAAACTATTCTATTCGTTCAGGATAATCCTGTATTTCGCAGTAAAGAAGAAATAATTTAATCTATTAAATAAAATTCTCGTGTCGCTTAGTACGTTTTTGATATCGTCTATAATTCAAATGATGGAACTAGAAACTCCAACAGAACGTCTAACTTTTAAAGACTACTTAGTAAGCGATCTAAAAATAGACACTAACGCTACTCGAATGTAGGACATCGCTAAAGTTTTCCAGTTAAGCCGAAAATAAAACATCTAATCCTACCAAGAGAACACAAATGATGCAAATTAAACGAATACGGTTGACGCAACCTTCGGTCCGTCACGCGACATCGACATTACCTATAAGACAATCAATAAAGATTTTAACTGTACACAAAAATGTTACTCAATTTTCAACCTTATTTCAATGACCTAAGGTTTATTGATTGGATTAGTATTTAGCAATGTTAAAAATTCATTGTGTAACAACAAATGCTGTGGGTTAAATAACAGATACATTTACATGATATTTGTGGATATTACTCTAATTGATTGAAAGAAATGTAAAATCTGTTTAGCTGATTTGACGGTTTTTCGTTCATTTGGCGATCGTATCTGATAATCTTAACATATGGGTTATCTGTATAGATCAAGTTACATTCATAAGAATTATTTCTGATAAAGGTAAGGTTTTTGATTGAAGACTTCGATTGGGTCCGGGACTAGTCCCTCTATCTCGATTAAGCGCGTTACTAAATAAATAATTAAAAAATCCGCCTCGCGAAAGTTGTTGATAGTATTCTCTTAAAAATACAAAGTGTTATCACTTAATTTGCAATTCCCATTTAAAACCATTAAGGTAATAAGGCTTATTTTTTACATAACAAGAAGATTTTTTCCGCTAAACAAAAAAAAATCACCTTAAAGTGTAAACAATTTACAACAATCTTCTTAAGATAAAAAAAGAAAGTGAAATATAAAATCCAGGCAATCATTTGCGTTTATCGGAGCTAGGGCATTTGCCCTAATCATAGTAGGTAATACCATTAGTGTAATGGAGTCAATGATGGCAAAGATTATCATCTCATGCCTCGTTCGCCTTAAGCTACCGACTTAAATAATCCGAATGACTCTACCTTTTAAATGTTTCTTATTTTTCTGCTATCTTTTTAAGATTAGATGGTGGAAGATATATATGGTAGGAATTTTAAATAATTAGGCATCAAATCGCCGTACATTCTGTTTTATTGTTTTTTTAGTGCCGCATAACATCTTCATGCCAAATAACCGCAATTGTGAGTGTCTTTCTGCTTAGAGCGAATTGTTCACATTCTGAAAATGACAGTTCGCACTACACTTCGATAAATTATTATAGTACAAATAGAATATATCTTATTTCCAAAAAGTCACCTATCTTATTTTAAAACATGACTACTTAGACCCAAAATAAACAAAACAAAAGAGCACCAACCAAAATTAAACAATTATTACCACCTATTAAATTCGTAAACATTCAATAATAGCTATCCAATTCTTCCTGCCACATTTTTCTTTCATACCTTGCGCCACTGAAACAATATCGACAGTATTGATAACCAAACAATACGCTTGGCCCTACAATTATGTCAACTAGTTGGTTTTAGGTTATTAATCAACACAACCTTCATAATACTTCGTGTGCGTAAGCAAATGTAGCTATTAGGGCATCGATCCTTTATGGCAACGTAACACGATGTTTAATGTTTACCGTGATAATAAGAATAATTGAATTCCAATGGAATATTCTAGAGGAAATTCTTTTTTGAATTGATAAACGTAGGTATTTATAATGTCGTGTTTTGTTTTTAGCTTCGGTGAAAAACAAAAAAAGCTTGACGTGTATTGAAAATGACTAAGAAGGTCGCGAAATGAAGGAGTTAAGACGATTTTGTTAAGTTTTTTTATTAAGGTGCGATCGATTTTCTGTCACACACTACAGGATAATTTATGAATGACCTACATTGAGAACGAATTTCGAACTATATTATCTATAACTTTTTAACACGCACAGACTTTAACCATTTAACATGAGGACCCCAAAACTTCGGAATCAGACAAAAAACTCCACGAAAACGTTTTCCCACATCGCTAGTTAGCAAAACTCTGTACATTAATCTACGTTCAACTCAGATTTTCTCAAAGTTAGGAGGCAATTTTCGGGGCAAAATCGGAAACAATTTTGAAATAACAAACCTCATAATTTTAGCCTCACCTTAACCCCTTTTGTTGTATTAAACCAGGATTCAATTCTCAATGTTCACAAATTCGTGTTTACACAACATTCTCGATCGCCAATTGTTTTTAGAATTCCAATTCAATTAATTTATTACTTAGTTGCTAGGTATAATGGGAGGTCGGAGATATTGTTGTCGAGATAGAAACTACTTTTGGGTATTGTTTGTCCTTAAACATTGTTTTAGGCGTCATCATGTATTTCGTGCGGATCCCAGTCTTAGGTAATAAACCAATACAAACAAGGTATACATAAATATTTGGAGAATACGCTGTGCGATAACAGTTGGATTAGCAGTGTTAATATGTGTTACTTCAAACGTACACTTGAACTAGATTCGGTGTGATATTAAAGATATCCTTTGTGTCATAGAAGTAAGTAGTGTATTTACTACATACGAAGATTCAGAAGCCTCGAACAATAAGCTAATTATGAAATAATATCGATGTATGGCA
Source organism: Trichoplusia ni (assembly GCF_003590095.1). Lineage (NCBI taxonomy): Eukaryota > Metazoa > Arthropoda > Insecta > Lepidoptera > Noctuidae > Trichoplusia > Trichoplusia ni. The sequence goes on along the minus strand of NC_039489.1, from coordinate 8,107,742 downwards.
ACTATATCTTTGCCTTAACGAAGGATAAGTACCAGTGCCATAAGCCTTTTCTTTAGGGTTACGTGATGGGGGATCTTCTTTCTTAAAATATGTTCCTTCCTTTACTTTTCGTGTACCGAAGACATGTTCGAATAATCCAGCTATTTCAGCAGCCATTAGCTCCACAGAGGATGCTGACATCTCTTTAAGGTGGAACGTGGAACACAAACGCACATTTTGGTAAGGGCCTGTGAAGTATCCAGCCCTTGGGGAATGAATGATGATTTAAAGTTTATATTAAGAGGGTAACGTGGAGCTCGTGGCTAAGCTATAACTGCATGAGTAGATCTATCACAGGTTAAGCTACGCTTGACACGGTTGGTCCGTAGATGGGTGACCATTTTTGATATAACGATTTCCTCCATGTTTCGGAAAGCACTTTAAATTGTGGGTCCTGGCTGTTATTCATACATCTTTGACAGTCGTTACAGGCAGTCAGAAGCTTGAAAGTCTGACAACCAGTCTTACTTAGGGGTATCGTGTTGCCCAGGTTGAGAAGGTCAGATAGGCAGTCCCTCCTTGAAAAAAAACACTGCTACTTAACTGAATTCGGGTAGACTGGAAGCCGACCCCATCATATTTGGGAAAAGGCTAGGCCGATGATAGGTTAAGAGGGTAAGGTGCGCCTTGATGGAGAGAGCTTTGTCCAGCAGAGAATAACAATAGGCTTAGTTGATTGATACACTACTGAAGAAACTTTATATTAAAGACACACTTGGGACATTTAGTGTCCTAAAGGTAAACCTTATCCAATTATTTTCATACAGTCCCATAGTACATATTAGTTTAATATTTTTTCCATTAAATTAATGGTCGATCTGACCTGGGGTTTGAAAACTAATAGTCTTGGCGATAACCAATTATCAGCAAAGTTAATGGTTCAGAATCATGTTTTAATAGCCCACATCTTTCAAATAGTCGTGAGTGAGTGTGATAATCATTTAACGCTGTTTTTTAGGCTAAATTGTAATCTGAAAATTAAGAAAATGTTCAATGAATAATCTTTTTTTATCTTTTGAGGTGTATTCGGCCACATTCAGGCCGTGATCACGCAATTTTCTACGAACTTAAATATAAAAAGGTCGTTTTAATAAAAAAATATTTAAGATAAAGAAAAGCCTCAAATAATTTTCTTTGAATACCATTGATATTTGAATGGACTAACTTTAGAGCAGAGCAACTGTATATCAAACTTATAGAAAAAAAAGTCGAGCCAGAAAAACGTACATCAAAGTCGAAGCATCAGCCAATACAAAACCGGTCAAGTGCGAGTCAGACTCACGGCCCCAAGGGCCCCAACGGGCCCGTACATCAAATTTATGTATTCTGTTATTTGATCTCAATTTTTATTTCATTATTTGTTGCTATAGCGGTAATAGAAACACATTATATGTGAACATTTCGACTGTCTAGCTGTCGCGTTATATGAGAAACAGTCCGGTGACGGATGGACAGACAGCGGGGCCTTAGAAATAGGGCAAATTTGTTACCCTCTGGGTACGGAACCCTGAAAACAAGCAAAATTACAGTAATAATATCGAAATTTCAAGAATTTCTATTACAAAAGTTGGAAAAACGTGGTAGCCCAAAGCTGTCTACTTGAAACATATGTTCTTAAAAAGTATGCCAAGAAAACCCCTTGCTGTAAGTTCTTGTTAACAAATGTGGGTTAGTATCAACCCTTTAGCCTTAATAATGTCGATACGTCGACATATTTGAACGTTCGCCCCCTTGCGATAAAACCGAACAGTTTTCCCGTTTTTGGGGAATTTACAATCGGTATTTCTCATGAGAATGTTGTAATTTTGAATCGAGATGCGAGGATTCTTTTGACATGTCATGTTTTTGGGATATTTTTGCAATATTTTTTGATATACTTAAGATAAGAAATATTGTACTTAAGATTGAATGGATGATTAGGTTACTATAAGAATGGTGTATGCCTTTCGACTCAGAAACACAAATGAAATCGTTTAATTTCGTAGTCTTCAATTTGAAGTCGTTTTCAATGAAGAAGGAAGTCGTTTCTGTCTTACAATGGATATGGCTGCTCGAGCGGGTTTGATATAATCTTTATTATTAACATCTATTCATTTTAATTTTATTAATTTTTTTACAAAAATACAATTATTCAATTTGGTACAATGTCTAACAACAGTATCTAGTCAGTTTGTTTGTTGTCTCGTTTTAATATACCTACTACCTTCTAATATTAAGATATAATAAAAAAAAACCATTAGTCCATAACCACTAGATAAAAAACACTAGATAATAAAATGGCAAGTCTTAATTTCCATCGTCTCCTCGAAGATCTTATTCCTATAGATTACAACAAAACCCAATTACTATGAATCATATAATATCCTGACTTCGCGAAGTCAAGTAGCTAATGAAAAAACTTTCCCGAACAGCTATTCCGAATGATCGTCTCTTGTTATCAAAGTTTTGATCTTATGAAATCATTTGACCCTTATTAAGTACCTATACGAATGTTCATAATTTTGAAGTTTTTTTTCTTAGAAAATGTTACTTTGATGGGATTGGTACTTGTAATTTAGCTATATGGGACATGTGATTTGATTTGTCCGAAATAGATAGGTCTCAATCAATCTTTGAGATCCTTGACTTCTTGGAAGCTTATAACCTAACTGTTCAGCATTTTTTTGGATAGTAACCTTCGTGAGAATGATTCATTATTAAATGATGTAACGGTTTACTCACGCGTATTTACGCGTCTGCCGCGTCTGCTCATGATTAAGGACTCCGGTTGGGTCCGAAACTAGTCGGACTACCCCGATAAATACGCGTGAGTAAACCGTTACATCATTTAATATTTTTTTTGGACTTCATACTTTTTTAATTGAAATTCCAAAATGTTCAATATTGGAAACAAAGACTTCTGGACCAAATATACATATTTTTACATTGGATGAGAACAATTTTCAGGCATCCATGATCTAAGATGCCCCCAGTGTAGAGTCCAGAGAGAGCAACCTCCAAACAATATATGCCATGTCCTACTACAACTTTCTGGTTCGAACCCTTGACCCAGCTCCCTAACGAGAGCCTCTTGAGGTTATTATATTTTATACTTCATACTTATACTTTTATTCACATTTTATACCTCAATAAAATGCAAGAATAAAACGTTAACAACTTCGTCCGATACCAATCACGAAAACAAATATTAGTTACATATTCATTCGGAACTTCGGAAATGCGTACCAGAGGCGAAAAGTTTTTATCTTCCTTTTTTATTATACATAAGGCTGTATTTCCTGTAGATAAAAGTAACAAGGGTTGCCTCCGGAAATGCACTGATATATGAAGGTCGATGGTCATTTGAACATACTTTACCATGGACAAAACCTTATTTTTAGTAAGCCTTGGGGTACAAAATTTGCGGCATCTTACGATCTGTTTGGTGCAGTTTTATTTCACGATCAATCTTAAGGGAATTGTAAAAGGTCTATGTGTTAAGGCATATTGCTCTACTGGGCAGTAAACTTTTTGGACTTCAGTCTTGATCTTCGGATCTTTTTATACTGTGTATTAAAAAACGGATCCAAAATTCAAGGTTTTATGAAAGTTCTCGGAACAATAAACATGATGCCTGAACCGTATTTTTATAATGAAATTAGTGAATTTTCAGTACCAATAAACTTCATAACTAAGTACAAATATATCTAGGCCATATTTTGACTGAAAACACCCACCACCGGTTCATAAAAAAAAACCGAACAAATTCTAATGACAAGCATATAACCATCCTAAAAACATCTTAAGAAGACATGTCTATTTATAATTAAATCTAAATCAAACGAACCTTTGTTTTCAAAGCATTCATCAAAATTGTGGAAATTCCAAAAATAAACTAACCGAACCACAATTGTCTTAATGCGACTGTTTATGACGTGAAGGGGAAGATAGAACGGTATAAATAATACGTTTCCTCTTCTACCCACATTAACATGTCAATTTCCTTGAATCTGTGACGAAAGTTGTTTATTATGTGTTTAAATGGATGTTGCAATCGCTGGCCTGTTTTTGTGAATTTATCAATTGTAAATGCATAAATGTATTATCATTTTTTGATAATCACAACATATTGAATTCATATTACATTTTTTACAGGTCGTCAGAAGCTAGAAAGTTTGACAACCTGTCTAACCAAGGGGTATCGTGTTGCCTAGGAAACTGGGTCGAAGAGGACAGATACTGGTACTTAACTGAATCCGGTTAGACTGGAAGCCGACCTCAACATATTATGTACTTGAGAAAAGGCTAGGATAATGACGATGATGTTTAGAGTATGGTGCTGCAGAAGAAGCTGACGGTCAGACAACTGCAACGACTTAAAATGGAAATGTGCGGTAATATTATGAACATGTCCTTGCCTGTCGAAGGCTGAATCAAAAAAATATTAAAAACGAAAAATATGACAAATGATTTTAAAATATTGCATCTAAACTACAAAATGCAATTCAAACTACAACACACACATCAAAAAATATTGTCAACACCGCCTGTTGTCCAGGAAACAACTAAGTTTGTGTTCCACTTAAGTCGTAAACGGGAAAATGGGTCACAATATGGCCGATGACATTACCCCTCACATAATGCACTATCCCGATATTAATATTGACAGTTTAGGTTGAGAAGGGCTCACCCCATAAATGTGAAAAATGACACACTTGATTTTGTAGCTTCTGCAAAATATATGTTCTTGACTTGATATCAATATCCATTGTTATTTATGTGGCATCCGTTGGCGTTATTGTTTTAGTTTTTGTGTAGTTTCATGTTTGTTTGTTATTGAAAATCGCCTTACTGCTAGAAATAATAGTTTCAAAATCGTCATTATGCTTTTGGGGACAGTGTCATGTCAAACTAAGCCCTCACCATAATGTGCTTTCTACTGTCTTTCTTCATTTCTACTCTTGGAAAAATTACACACGCTACCAACCAAAACTGGAATATTTTATTAATCATTCTTTCCCAGAAAAAAAACCTCTTTCGTTTAAATAAAGTAGAGGAAAACTTTCAAAATCCGCTTAACTTATTTTCCGATTTATATTTCGTCGAATTTACTATACCTCAAACTGCTCATCTATTATTCCTACTTACAGGAGTTACAGGAAAGAAATTTAAAGCCGCGTCTTTATCCTCTATTATAAGTAAAAATTCTCTACAAGTTATGCCATCAGTTATTGATGGTCCAAGTTTTGTCCAACTTCGTCCATTATACTCAGGGACTGCTTGACAAGACCCCCTGATCGTTATTAAACACGTCCACTATAACTTGAAACTATTCCCCCCGCTCGCTCAAAGATAATCATAATAAAGTCGACCGATGCAAACTCAGACGACGGGTCACCTAAAATTGGTTTCCATTACCCCCTCAAGTGTAAAATCTATTAAACTAGGAGTGAGCATTTGGTTTGAACGACTTTTTTTCGTGTGTTGTCATTGTAAATGAAATATGGTTCTCCGTGGTAGAATAAAAAGGTTTTTCCTCGTTGCCATTTATTTCAAGTAAGTAAACGTCTACTGTTACTAAGAATTTTATGTTAAGGAAACGTTATATCCGTTTGACCTGTCGGCGTGTTTTATTTATGTAGGTGCACGGATCATTTTGGACTGGTTCAAGCTTTCGCCTTCTTTATCCATGAACTGAGGATCAAAATATCAAGTGAAATCTCTATAGCTGTATTTCTCTGAAAAAAGCTGAAGTTTGTGAAATAAATTCTAGAAAATATATATTTTATTTTATACACTAAATAATAATTACCTATATTTAATTCTTTATTAATTCCAGACTTATCTATTGAAATAACTATACGAATAGAAGATTATTTCACCTCATTTATTTTTTATGTCTTCTACCCCCTTTTCTCCTCACCACATTCATCATCATCAAGAAATAAATACGACCAAAAAATATCAAATTCTATTAGGTACCCTTAATTTCAAAGTCAAACCAGACAACCAATTACTTAAAACACATTCAAAACCAACAAAACTCCGATTCGGCATTTAAACTTCTAGAACATGTTATAAAATTGGGTCTTGAAAATTAAATAAGTAGCGAAGGATATAAAACACCCTTTCCACCGCTTGCCTGGTTAATCTAATCGTGTAGGGCCCTGATTAATTCAGGTATACCTTGCAATATATAACGGGTACACGTATAGGGCGTTCAAGGTAAATTCGTTCCTTAGGGATTCAAATGGATCTATTGTTTTGTTCCACGAGATGTGTAAGTGAATGTAGGTTAGAATATCTAGAGATATTAGGTTTCATGTTTAAATTTCTGCTTGAGATATATTTTGTCTATTGGATCAACGAAAACGTTTTTTCTACTGAAGCTCCAAAAACTCAGTCGTATTTAATTTATGATGCATATAAATATTTTTTTATAGGAAAATTTCTACCAAGCTTTGTTTAACCGTGGGAAATGGCCGGAGAAAGGACAAAGAGACACAACATCTTAGGAATAGACGTCAGTTTTACCATTTGGGCTTGGAACCTTTTAAACCAATCAATTCTCATAAAAGATATTTGGATCCATCAGACATAGTTGTCGTTAGTTAATTAAAATACCTTTTTTGGAAAACATTACAGTTTTCTTTTCAGTTGTAAGGACAATGTTTTTCTTTCTGCAAAAAAAAAGATGTTCATTTAAGGCACAGAAATAAGATTCGAAGGATGTCTGGGTTTCATGAAACCATTTGTTTTTTATAATTATAAAATAACAACGAAGAATCCAACTACCAATATTACGCAGACATAGAATATTACACAATATTTATTTAACTATCTCCAAGAAAGGCTGTACACGTGTATTTGTCTTTTTAATTTTTTTGAGGCGAATTTATATTCATTTATAAGTAATTTTGCATTTACATTTATTTGAGTAAGCGGTTTACGCGAGTTCGAATTGTGACTCCGCCGGGGGGTCAACTCATGATTAGGGACCCCGATTTTGCCCAAAACTAGTTGGGCTAAACACGTATATTTAAACCGATATTCAATAAACAATTTTGTAAAAGTAGGTAACAATAACGATGCAAACTCATCTAAATTAGTGCTTAAATATAAAAATAAGAATAAAAATACAAGTATTTTAACTCTTTAAACATCAACGTTAAAAATGAAACAAGTTGAGAAGTAGAAAATTATTTGTAAACATTGTTAGGTAACTATAAAAATGTCTTACGTACAGTAAATACTTAACAGGGTTACTTGAGGCGAAACAGCTGTTTATTCCATCAAAGAAAATTGAGTTCTACATCAACGAAAATAAAGCACAAAATACAAAAACCGCTCGTAATTCATAAACACCAACCAAATAAAATAACTCAGTATTACAAAAAAAAAGTTTTACGAAAAACCAAACTTTTTTTTGCGAAACCTCGCAGAAAGTTGACGATAAATCAACACTGTTTATTTACGAGCATTATTATTACGTTTTGTTGCTATTTCTAACATTAATAACGATAAACAGCAACATGAAGGTTTAAATTCGTGAAGTTAGGGAACGTGTTTTTTCATCAAATATTTTGTAACTTCACAAAATGGGCAAACATTTTCGAGTTATGATTTTTGCTCTGCCAACGGAATTATTCGTGGAGTATTTACAGTAAAGTGATTGTATTAGAAACTAGCGACATCTGGTGGCTTCATTCATGTATTTGTCATCTTTGTGTCGTACAATAAATGTTTGAGGCTATTTTTTGTTCTTCGTTACTTTTGTTTAAATATCAAATTTTATTGCTATTAGTGGCGAATATGTCTAAAAACATTATGAATCAATCGATCAATCGAAATCGATGCACCGATTCTCGAAGCGGGTAAAAAACGTTTAATGTATCTTTGCCTAACGATGTCGTTATTAAAGGCATCATCAAGTGTATAAAATAGGAAACAAAACAAAATTCCTGATATTCACTCAAAATATTCTTACCGAACTACAAAATAATAAAAAATATCATCAACTAAAATTACATTCGTAACAATCTGTCATTGCATTTTTGTCCAAACAGATTCATTCGCTCTTCGCAAATGAATGAATACATACTTCCTTACATTGAGTTCATAATAGAATCCTTGATGAGCCATATAAGGCTGCGTATTACGCGGCTTTAGAGGGAGTACCACCACCTCTTAAAGTATAATCATTGTAGTGTGGGAAAGAGATGCCGCTCTATGTGTGATGCGCTGTCACTCTTCCACAACTGCAATAACATTAATATAAAATGTAATGGTAGGCTTCCCGACTAGCGTTTAAATAAATTTTAAAGCTTTGACAATGCATTTCAGACCTCTGGAACTAGCTAATTAATTTCTGAGTGACATCGTTATTTTGAACTTAAATATCAAGCTACATTTTCTAGCTGAATTTAAGCCTTGAATCTAGGACGGCGCACGTAATAATTTTAATACTGGCATGAGAGAGATTATTCTAGATTTTGTTATTTTGATGTAGAAATGAAAATAGAATTTCTTCGTTTCGTTTGGTTTAGAACTAATTAAAGTTGGAACAAAATCTTCTTAATTAACCTTTAGCAATTTTATTTTTAAATTATGTCTTTGAAAATCGAACTGTAGTATTAAAAAAAACGATGATATTGATATTACTGTAATAATATTTTCTACAAACAAAAAACGCTGTGCAAACATCTTGATTATTTTCAAACTAGCTACGTTTATTTTTAGATCCAAAACAAATCCCAATTTAGATCGATATTGAAAACCTCTAAGTACGTACAAGGCAAGGCTAATAACATATTAAACATCTAATTAATCCTTCAATCAAACATCAAATTGCTTAACCCATTCACTAAACTATAACAATATTAACTGATCGAAACACTTATCCATCATCCAACACTGAAATGCTCGGAAGCCACAAACCACAGCACCATTACTGAACGTTGAACACAATTCAATTCTACGCGAATCTGACGTCGGCATTTACGGGTTAAGGTATAGTTACCTGTGACACTATGACGTTATCACAGGTAACTATAAGCGGCCATCGTCTTGATTACTAAATTGTTTGTCGCCCGTAGTGCCTTTAATTGGTTTATGCTAGTTGATTAGACGAGGAAATTGAATCATTTTGTCAATTCAGGATTTACTCGGCGTAGCGTAGTGTTAATATTACCGAATTTTGTAACTACTGAAGCAGCTACGGGTATGGCAGTCGAGTTTGAAATGCATGATTAGTTCTTTAGGTTATATTATTTTGATCGATTTGATTATAACCTCAATAAAGCCCTTAAAGTTTTATTGGATGATGTAATAAGTAAAACTGGACATGACTTAACATTCAATAAACTTGTAATTCTAGAAACGAATTAATCGATGGGAATCGATACAAAAATTCAGTGGTATAAATCGATACGACGGCGAATAATAGTGACGATTCCAATTTAAGTGTTCAAAAATGAAATACTGATGTTCATATCGATCAAAGAGATATCTTCACCAAAGACCAAATCGATATTAATAAAACCTGACTAATACTGGATGTTCTAAAAGCTGAAATCGGCTTCAAATATATTGAATTTAAATTTGGCCCGATATTAATTACCCTAATAAGTGCAGCTCTGTTCGACAGTGATGCGAGGGAGCTGGAATTCGATTTGCTCCTACACGAAGCCCGTTAGTCAAATATGGGACATAATTTATGGGTAGTCAATTTGCAGAATGTGGATGTCCAACTAGGAATTTACGAGGAAAATTTAAGTCTTTACGTTGATTTTGGCGTATTAGTGAGACTTTTGAGGGTGCATTAGTGGTTGATCTGGTGAATGATCTAGATGATGTATAGGTTGAAAAAATACTGAAGTATTTAGTGATAGTTGCTCCTTGTTTCGCAGTGTATGTAACTACTTTCATCGTACTAAGCACAACTGCTGACGCGAGTAACAAACTAGTTATCTGGTTACCTACTATAAAGACGCCCTTATTATCGGAGAGATTTTTTTCTTGTTACATAGTATCAGTTTTATTTTACGTTTTTGAAGCTAATAAACAAATATTGAAATAAATTTACGTTATCTTACTTGTATATTGCTTGAATTTGCTTAAATTGCTGATATATCCTTTCATTAGAAACGGTGGGTAGACAAAGCCTGCATGCTCGCGATGTACCCTCTTCTTCTTATACATTATTTTTACCACAAACTTTTTTTTGATCAAAAAATAGACAGGCACAATTTAAAGTAGGTACTTTCACTCTCTTCTCACAGTAAATTCACATTGTTGGTAACATTCTTTCTTATAATAAAAACGCTAGTACGCGGTAAACATTAAAACCCGCCGTAAAACGTTCTATTGTCCCAGCAGCGCAGGCGCAGGGGGCGGACTGAGTAGCGCATGCGCTGCTGGCCTCTCAACCCCGCAGACGCCTTAGCAGTGAGTTTTCATCGTTTACACTAAGTTCTATTTATCAACAACAAAGGTGCAAAAATTTGATACAAAAAGTCTGGTAGTGAAGCATCAAAAGAAGTAGGCACAAGATATATTTATTCTGTACTGAACTTTCATAAGAAATTATTTCGTTCGTTCTGTTTTGCTTTTACCTATAAGTAATGTCGAGTAGCAAAGGAATTCCAGCCTTAACTTCGGAATCGATTTGCAGAGCAGCCTTCCCATTCCACCGCACATAAATAAACCAAACATCTAAACTAACTTCTAAACTATTTCTGAACGAACGTTTTCTTGAATTCCCAAATCACTGCAGCGAATGTTTGCATTAGATCCGTTGCTCAGTACTAAATCGTGCTTGTACTCATGCAGGGATTGTACGAGCTTAATTTATAGCCTTGTAACATGTACGCTATGATTCGGCATAAGAGAAACAGCTTTCAGTGCCAAAGGTCATCGGATCACGTTGAGTTCGAGATTTATTTCCTGCTACCAGTCTAAGAAGCTTGGTATATTTATTTGGAAAGAAAGAACGAACGAATATAAGAACTCAGTGAAAATCAAATACTATGTTTTGTGTTTTTGTGGGTGATTGAGTAATAAAATGAATAATATTTTGGTTTAATAGTATCGATTTTGAAATGAAATTGAAATGTATCGATTTTACCAAAATCGTATTCAAAAAACGCTAAACCTCTACAATGGGATCGCTTTAAGATGCTGAAAAGTTACAAGCAAACAAGCAAAAATTATGAAGATATTTTTCTTTTCTCAGAACCCTCTTTTTACTCCCACTTATGGACATACGCCTTTAAAAATCACCTTCATTTGACACGGTCATAAGATTTCTTTGTCTTTTAGGTGACCTGCGTGGCTTCTCGTCTCTGATTTACTTAACGCGAATCAGGTTGTATTCAAAATAATACATAAAACAACTCTATGATTAATAATAGCGGAAATATTGTGGCCGAAAGTGCGTATAATCTAGAATAACATACTACCTACAGCTTAGGCAAAGCCGCAAGTTTACTAGTTGTAATTACCTAATAAAATACATATTCCAGTTAAGCTGAATCACTAATTCAGTAGGTTTAATTTCACCTATTACTGGAGCTTAATAGTATCAATGAGGTAATAGGAGTTTAGCAGATCGTCTAACTGTGCAATTACAATACACTATCAATTAGTTTAGCATTATAAATTATTTGCGTATTAAGTATTGGTATTACACATTGATTTTGTATTAGAGAAGGTATCGGTAAAATCAGTCGTTGCTTTAATTTTATAAATAAAAGAAGTACTATTTTTTTAAAAATTTTATTTAATCTTGTCAAATTTTTTGTGAACTTTAAAATTGATAAACTAAGAAAATACGCACTAATTTTAATTTTCCCTTTTCATTTTTGTACTGCAAAGGGTCACATAAACATTTGAATCAAATATTCATGAAAATCTTTACTAAAATCAAATAGAAGAGTTGATGATTTTCTGAACTATATTCAACACAGTTAAACACACACACATCATGAGTGACATATCACATAGTACGCATTCAAGATTTCTAAAAACTTCTTACAAAAAAAAACAATACCTTCAAAATAAAAACTCCAGAAACGTTAATCAAACAATTGAGAACCATTCAAAAGCTATCAACGTCCAACACTTCCATTCTTGACAAGCAAATATTTCACACGCTTGCGAACAAAAGTTAAGAATATAAAGTTCAATATTATAGAAGGCTGATAATAAATAGCGTTTTGTATTATGGTCATAAATCAAAGGAAGGAACCGAGGCATCTATTGTTAATATATTTTTCAGTGCCGTGCCTAGGAACCGATAAATGTTTTAGTGTGAACTTGCTGGAAGTGGCTTTTTCAATATAAAGACGCAGTAGTTTTTTTTCAGTTCTGTGCATAATCATGAATGCGTATTTTTTTGTCCCGAAAACATAAATTGATCAAATTACTGCCACGATTGTATATAAATTATACGAAACCGTTTCGTTGCAAGCTCTTTTTCCGCCTTTTCCTAACTAACTGTAAAGTATTTTTTCTCAATTTATACCGTTCAGTAAAAGGCATGCCATAAAAATATAAGACATGTTTGTCTATTTCAATCAAATAAATGAGTAAATAATAAATATTTCAGTTCTGTACCAGAAAATATTGCGAATATAGAATTACAAGCTTCTTTCATAGATCAACTCCAGAATTGTCAATCAAAATATAAGGTAGCTTGAAGTTGCTAAATTAAATAGTTAATTCTGCAAATAGGATAAATATTGTCACCAGCCAGCTCTAGTTGACATTCTCTAATTGAGAAAAAACACGAACAGACTCACAACAAAATTTTCGTGATCCAGACTAAACTACTAATATCAATCCTAAATCCCTCACAGTTAATTTAACAAATCATTTCCAGTATATCTAACTATATGGCGTACTTACAAAAGGTATTTGATAGGCCCGGCACCTGGTACCGTTTAAATTATCATTATACCTAACGCGAACAAGGTAATTTTCTTCAATACATCACTTAGACTATTTTCCAGTTTTTTTTGGAGTGATTAAGGACATTAAGGTTAGTCATTTGTCACATTATTAAAAACGACTTAGACTACCAACTGTCGCAGTCAATAAAATATTTAAAAGGTTGAACAATGTAGGAATCAGGTTCTCCTTAGTAACTGATAACTGGTACCGAATCTGACCTACCACTGACATAAGTTCAACTTAAGTCAAGCCTAATATACTTGGTTCCAGTGTAAAATAATTTAAGGTAATAATAATTAACTTTTTCCGATATCTGACATAACTCAGATATACATTTTACTTAACCTGAACCTTAATACTTGGTTGTGACATTCTGAACCAAAGGCATTCACGATCATTATGAGGTATGGCTGCCTCTTTATGTTATACAACTGGTCACCCACCCATAGCCCAATCACTTCAAGCTTAGCGTACCCATTATGATAATTCAATCATCCACCATGCACTATCCAGTATACACACACGACAAAACTTTTGACAAGTCAAAAACATCAAAAAATGAAAATGTAGAGTCAACACATCAGTCCTCATATTACCAAAATGCCTGCAATTGCGGTAATAAGTCGTAGAGTAGTTTATGCGGTACCATATCTTTAACTCAAGAAATTTATAGTTGCTGCCGACTTTAAATTAGGTGGTATTATCATGTTGTGGAAACCGCGCACTTGTATTGTAGTTAGCTTTATTCGGGTGTAGAGTTTTATTTTTCAGGAAAATACTTAACATGAATAGCATGGTTTAGGTTGCTTTTAAATTTAAGCTGTCATGTCTCCTGAGTTTATTTCTTTAGTATGGTCTTGTTTTTTCGTACGTTTGATGTGCAACCTGACGCCAGGGTTTAAGTCGCCACGTATGCCTCTTTAGTACTGTGTGAAAACACATATAAAGCCATATACGCAGATAGCAGCGTGGTGACCTATATTAACCAACATATGGAGTGCAATCAAAATATTGAGTATTGGGTATTACTCGGAAAATCTATAATGTTGTAATAATTTAGGAAAATATGGGAATCATATCCCATTTCGTCAAATAATTTCACTATAACTCGACTAATGAGTCCTTGTAGCGATACGATGAGTGTTAGCGCTCGCAATTTAACTTATTTACGAACCCAGTTTTGTTTTTCATTTTTACGTCAACAGTCAAAACTGTAAACAATAAATCTGTGTTACCCACAGTTGTTTTGTTTAAAGGTGTTTTACTTTCCTTAACTATCTATTGCGTGACCTGAAAGAATTATCATTGAAAACATCAACAATCCACAATCATAGCAATTATTTATTTGTCAAAACACGTTTCGAAAACACCTTGATTTTATAAACTTAATAAAGTTTTGACGACAACTTAATTAGGGGTATTTGGAGGTTATTTAACAAATTTGTCTTTTCAGACTACCATCACTTCTTAAAGTAATGGTACAGTTGTAAGAGCGAGATAGCTCTACAAAATGTAGAGCATTGTCTCTCTTCCACGAGACGTTTAAATGGCGTTAAGACGGGCCTGAGAAAGTTATAAACTGCCGACCTAGTTTCTTTAGGCTGTCTATAGTCAACACGACTTTACGCTTAGGACACATTAGTGAGACTCACTAGGTGGGACCCAAGAAAATTGGAGTTGTAATTGGGTTTTTGTCCTTGAGATATTTTTGTTTAATTAGAAACCGTTTCGCCTTACTAGTATTCACGAAAAATGGTTTGACTTTATTAATGAGAATGATATTTTTGGGTATATTGTTCGAATATATTTGATTAGTTTTATTCAATTTTGTGGGAAATATTAAAGGTATATTCCTGAAATTTATTTGCATAGACAAAATTAATTATAATCTCTAGATTCATTATTTTAATTAGAGTTAAATAAAAAATTAAAAGTTTTGTTTCACTGTGAACTATTTTAAGCAGTTATAATTATATAATTATATAATTATCTGTCCACATAACCGAAATGAATTTTTGAACACTTATTCTTAGTTTTTTTGGTTTTTCACACAATTACCAAAACTCTCGTAGCGAATCACACTAACAAGTGACATTAAAACTTCAAATATTTTTTTCTCTAAAAAATCTCGCTGTTTCAGCAAATTGCAAAGGCTCTATCTTTCATTGTTAATTGGCGAGCCTGCGATGTTCTCTGCCCAAACAAATTAATCCTTTGGTTATCGGCAGAGCGGGCAATGCTAAGTGATGTCACTCGGAATAAAAGCCTTTACATGTTGTCTGAAAATGTAGCGAAACAAATTTTGCTGCATTGACGATTTTCTGGTTGTGAAGTTTAGATAAATGATGTACACGACGTAACATCGTTAAGAGTGGAGATTTGAGATTGTTTTTGTTATTTTGTTTCAGCGTTGGAAAGGAAAATAATTATTTGGTTTGTAATAATTACATAGTACGGTTAAAATGTATGTCATACATCCTTGGAGCAAGGAAGAAATTCAATTTTGTAATTCAAATGAAGGTATATAAGGTAAGGCTTACTAGCCGACGATCTTATAGCATCTAAGATCCTAGATCCTTGAATTTATTTTTCCTTCCTTCCTCCCCTTTACGTAATTTATAAATAGCATCAATCTTCATCCCAGTTTTTCCTTTACAAGTTAAACTCAAATTTCTTCGAAAACGCAACTCAAAGTACCTTTCATTCGAGCCATGCGTTGTGGCCTTAACTTTACAAAACAGCATTAACGCCTGACTGCCCAAACCGCGTGTGCAGTGGGAAGACACTGATTCCCATGAGCCCGCTTTGATATTCAGCCTCCATTTAAATTCATGCCAAGGTAGATATGAAGGGTTCCCATAAATGATGTGATTATAGTTCACGGACGAACAGTTTTCATGTAAATAATGTTTGTATGGACGTATTGTAATGGAATCCCATACAAATTGTTTAATGAATTTTGGGCAATTCAGCTGTTGATAGTCTCAGTGTTTTAATATGGGTGAAGGTTGCCCAAACTGCCGAAGTTTTTGTCAGTCCATAAGGTTCTAATAGCTCATATTGCATCGATCAATTCACATATTTTAATGGATTTTTTATTATCTATTCTATACAATTGGTCGAACAATACTTTTTTTAATGGTTGTACATCACTTAGAAGTTAATAGCTTGACAATTGCGTGGCTTTTGTCGTGTCATCCTAGAACCAAAGACTGCTGAACATAGAAATCTTATACAACACTGAAGAAAATCGTCTCGTGACTCATATGTGAACTTTTCTATTGTTTAACTGTATGTCTATTGACGGGATAGCGAAGTAGTTAAGAGGAGCACAAGTCTTCGATATCAGAACACTTCTCAAATGAATCTTTCCTGCATAAAACTTCTTCAAGTTTGTTTCACTCTCGAGTATATCTGCTGGGGGCCAAAGTCATTGAATATTGTTTTCTGGTATACATATGAATAGGCTGGTATTATTATGTATACCAGAAAAGTGTCCTACTGTTTGGCATAGGCTTCTTTCCTCTTAAGGTAGGTTTGAGCACTGATCACTACCATGTCTCACTTGTTGATTTTAGATCCAAATGTTTGAAATCCATTTTTTCTGTAGGTATTTTCCTCCATTTTTTATTCAGTGGTGTTTTGCAACAAAAAAGAAAGAAAAATACTTACCTTCGTTAGAGATCGAACCTGGACCTTTGAGTATATAATTCCGTCCAAAGAACCGCGAGACCACCCCAATAAGTGTGAAATCGTAAAATCAAATTTCCATTTTAGATATATTCCGTTTTAATTTGATTACATTGAAATTAACGAAAACTAGTTAATTAAATCTAAAATGGAGAGTAGAATTAAACCTCACAGGTAAACTGTATAGGTCTAATTTCAAGCAATTTACGTAATTACTTCTACAACGAAACCATGTTTACAGATTTATGGAATATGTAAACGGATCTAGAAAATTCCATTTCGGCGGCAGCGTTTGGGTTTCCAAAATTTTCCTAATGGTAACGTGACATGCCAAATTGCTTTGTCAAACATGTGTCATTTAGATTTTTACCTGTGTTCTAAGGAGCCTATAGATCTTTTTTCATGTATTTCTAATGTGTAGATTACGTTATAATGCTGATAAATGGAACTTACCTTTTCAATTAGTATCTGCAATCAGTTTGGATATTATTAAGGTAGATATCTACCCAACATGGTACCAACAAAAGCTCGCCTAACTTTATTGGTGCCAATTGAAAGATATCCATATTTCAAAATCAACTTCACTGTCCTAATGAAGGTCTAGGGAATACAAAGCGTTAGCAACAATAGACGGAACTTGTATAATGAAATATACATTATATTCCATACTTTCGTTGTGTTTTTGGGCAATTCTAATCTTGAAATTGAGGCGCAAATACTTTGGAATGGAATGGTACGGTAACTAACATCGTGACATGGGATATGTATTAAGTAAATTAGATATTGATTAATCCATTCCCATGAAATACAGTGTTTTACAAATTTTATTAATTGATAGGTAAAAATACATTCTACAAATTCCACTTTCACTTAAGAACTTGTTTAACCGATGGTAAAAAAACATAACTGGACTAAGGACTTTCTGTATCGAAAAAAAAACAACAGTTAAAGAAGGTTTGCTTGTTATCAAAACAACGATTTGGCTTAGAATTTTTAAGCCAATTACTAATTAAACTTATTCTGAAATATTACTTAAAATTTAAACTGGCAGAATGCCAAAAATAACAGATATTGAAATAAAACTACTTTTTGGATTTTATCAAGGTTTAATTTTAGATTTTACTTTCCGACGTTTCGACACCTTTGCAGGTATCATGGTCATGGGCAGACCAACAGGGAAAATTAAACCGCGATAAAATCCGTAAAAGTAGTTATATTTCAATGTTTAACATTCGCGTAAACCTAAGAAACCACTAAATAATAGACACACTAAAAAGAAATTAAAATGTTAAGAAAAAGTCAACTACACTCTTCAAAGCCCATTGATTCGATTCCATTTACAATTCAAATCCAACATATCCATATCAAAAAACAACATGAAAAAAAAACACAAATAATTGTAGTACAATCTGTAAACAGTGTTGAATGGTCCAGCTGTTGATTCGTAATGCTGGCCGACAAAGCGGAACATTCGGAATCATCAGCACGAACACAATGCCCCTACAGAGGCGAGATTATTTTGTATTTCCAATGGTCGTGGAACAAAGTGATGGACTGAGCGGGTTTAGATAAATATATTGAAGTTGCAGGCATATAATAAAAAATATTTGTATTCAAACGCATGCTGGTTTAGGATAGTTGTATAGGCAAGTAGCAAATATATTTGGGATGTAATTAAAGTATGTATTTTTATTATAATTATCACACTACTCGTCAGTGGATATAGGATCAAAATTGTGTTTTTTAGCATCGACTAAGCTTATGTGTGAAATGACACTTGTCAATATCTTCCATTGATTTAAAATTAAATACAGGATATCTTCAATAAGGAAACCTTGTGTAGCGCAGGCTTAACAAATATTCAAATCACATGCGCAAAGACACCCACGGCGTTACAAATTAACCAACTAAAACTTTAAGGTGTTTCAAACCAATCGGACCTTTAACTTTCGTAACCTTTAATTCAAAATTATTCCCACTCAAATTGATATTTAGTTTTACTATTTTGAAAATGACAGTCTCGACACGTTTATTAAGAGCTTTGTCTATTACATCTGTTATTGTAATGACCTTTCAGTTTTAATTGACGACGTGCTTAAAACCTCTTTTGACCTCTTAGTACAGAAAACAGAGTTTAAGCTCGCACAAATCCAAAGGCTTAGACAAAAGTTATAATCAATTTTGTTTCAAAGGCAAATTTGAAATTATCTTCGTATATATAGTGGGAGTGCTGCATTGTTAATGCAGTGAGATTAATAATATTTTAAAATTAATAAATTAATAAAATAATATTTTATTTCTAGGTAACGCTGTCTGTCCATCCATTACCAGGCTGTATCTCATAAACTGTGATAGCTAGACAATTAAGTTTTTTTGCAGAAGTAATGTAAGCAACAAGTATTCCATTGTTTTTGGAATTCTTCTCACCATTGGAACACGACGGTTTTTCTTCCAAAGCTCTAGCTTTTGTTTCCATTAATTAGGTACGGAGGAGAATTACTATAAGAAAGCATTTGCCTGTGTAATGAATTTATAATTATTTAATATGTTTTTAATTTTGTCATGTTAAATTATATTTATTTAAAAAAAAAGTATTAGTATGTTAATAACGGATGGACGGCGTCGTCGTGGGCGACCTAAGAAGCGGTGGCGAGACGACTTTAACGCTTACCGCGCAGGCTGGTTCCATGCGGCCCAGAATAGAGAGTCGAGGAAAGGATTTGGGGGAGGCCTTTGCCCAGCAGTGGGACAAAGTGGGCTAGATAAAAAAAATGATGAGAGAGAGTTCATTACACTTGTAACCAATACTAATTTGAAAAGTCAAGACAGAATAAGTCTAGCCTATTGTATTCATCATCATCATCATCATCTCAGCCTATAGCTGTCCACTGCTGGACATAGGCCTATTGTATTATTAAATTTCTTTGTTTTTAATTTATAATTTTTGTATCAACAGACCACGCTATATTCCATCCCCTAAGGTCTCATCCCAACAAAATCGCCTTCGCATTCCGTGATTTCGCATAATGTGACGCAGCTACAATTGACCTGCATCGCTCACAGGTATTGTCCACATGTCACTATCAGATAAACACTGAAACATTCATCTGATGTGTTGTAGCAGCTTTCGAGATATACTTGTATAGTTAAGGTTTTTGTCATACTGATGAGAAAACAAATCACAGTGACCAATCAGGTATATTACAATGATAGAAAATCATCATCGGCCTAGCCTTTTCCCAACTATGTTGGGGTCGGCTACCAGTCGAACCGGTTTCAGCTAAGTACCAGTGTTTTACAAGGAGCGACTGCCTATCTGACCTTCTCAACCCAGTTACCTGGGCAACACGATACCCCTTGGTTAGACTGGCTGTCAGACTTTTTCAGCTTCTAACTATCTGTAACGACTGTCTAGTGTCAAAGATGTAGGAATAACAGCCAGGACCCACAATTTGACGTGCCTTCCGAAACACGGAGAAACTCGTTATCACAAAGATGGTCACCCATCCACGGACCAACCGCGTCAAGCATAGCTTAATCTGTGATCGAATCACTTATGCGGTTATAGCTTAGCCACGTTTGATTAAATAAAAACAAAAGCTAGTCCCATTCAAGTTGTAAGTACTTATAACAATAGGAATTCAAAAGCTTAAAAAAACATGTCCAAATTTCGGACGGAAATATAGGTTCAATAATGGACTTCAGATTTTACGCTTTGGGTACGAAACCGTAAGCATTGTGATATATATATACTTCTATACTAATCTATACTCTATACTTAATATATAAAGCTGCAGAGTTTGTTTGATTGTTTGTTTGTTTGTTTGAACGTGCTAATCTCTGGAACTACTGGTACAAATTGGAAAATTATTTTTGTGTTGAATAGACTATTCACTGAGGAAGGTTTTAGGCTATATACCATCACGTTACGACTAATAGGAGCGAATATACAATGGAAAATGTGGAAAAATTATTCATCTTCGAGGGCTTCCGTTCAAAAATTCCTAATTTATATCTTCTAACCCCGCGGACGAAGTCACGGGCAACAGCTAGTGTAATTCTATAGGTAATCTTTGCGTAGGTGGGAGAATTGATAGTGTCCCACATCAATTACCACTCAAAGGGGCAAGTTACGATTTTGATCAAAGCAATGGACAACAATTGAAGTTGAAGGGCTCTTATTTTAAGTCTGATTGTTATTAGTTTAAAATATGAATATGTTTGTGTAACCCCGCAAAGCAGTAATAATATTTGTACGATTTTTTATATATATTCTATTTTATATATAGCTCGTGGCTAAGCTATAACCGCATAAGTGAATCGATCACAGGTTAAGCTATGCTTGACGCGGTTGGTCTGTAGATGAGTGACCATCTTTGTCATAACGAGTTCCTCCGTGTTTCGGAAGGCACGTTAAATTGTGGGTCCCGGCTGTTATTCCTACATCTTTGACAGTCGTTACAGGTAGTCAGAAGCTTGAAAAAAGTCTGACAACCAGTCTAACCAAGGGGTATCGTGTTGCCCAGGTAACTGGGTTGAGGAGGTCAGATAGGCAGTCGCTCCTTGTAAAACACTGGTACTTAGCTGAAACCGGTTAGACTGGTAGCCGACCCCAAAATAGTTGGGAAAAGGCTAGGCCGATGATTGCCGGAACAGATGTTGCTACTGTGAATCAAAAAATATAAAGTTTTAGTTCAGCAATATTCCAAACAGACTTCAAATAAAAAATAATAATATAGATGAGCAAGGACCAGCGTTTGAAAATTTACTGACATCAATTTTAAAAATTGATTACACTAATAGCCTAGTGCTTTTGTGTGTTGCATGAATAGTCCTGGTTCTGGGTATCTTTCTGCATCTGACTTGAATGTTTGCGAAACCCCTCAAAAGAATCAACTGCGTCAGGTATTATTTGCTTTACCTCCGATACTAGACAAAATTAATACTCATAAAATAATTCTTAAAAATATAATTTTAAGAATTATTTTTGTATAAAAATACTAGTTTAGTGTAAATACTACAGTTGTGTTCAGAATAACCTTTTGACAGGTCGCAAGATTGACTACTGGATTACATCGCCTTAAATTGTTTAATGACGGAAAACTTGTTTGTTCTTGTTTTGAAATTAATAATTCAACGAAAATCACTTCTTTTCATTCAACGAAATTCACACTACATCATCTAATTGTTGAAAATTGTTTCGTAGTATGGACAGAGTATACCAACCACCGTCATTCAAACCGTCCCATAACTAACCTTTATCACATTAGGAAGTGGTTTCATTTGAAAAGCGCGAACATTAACTGTAACCATATACTCATGTGGAAGCAACATAAATGTAAAATCTTCCCATTTGGCTAATACACTCAGTATAATTTTATGTTAAGTAGCACAAAGACGTTTCAAGTGTGATGCTTAAAACAGATTAAATTAATTTTGTGTTTGATTAAATTATTTGCCAAAGTAACTTTGTATGTTTCTTCTTGAATATTTAAAGTTTTTTTTCGTTAGCCTTACGAAAAAAGTTCCAGAATATGCATACTTAATAGGCACTGTAAAAATAAAAGTTGCACCGTTTTTCTGCCTATCTATAATCCTTTCCAGATTACTGGCCGAGCGAGCAGTTGGTAAACCTTTTCATTTCCTTCTTTTAGTTTTCAAGGTTTCTAGAATGTATCTTACTAGCTAAGAAGATCGATTTTATGAATCTTAGATATTCCGAATTTTCTCGGTGAAAAGATCTCATAAAATTTATTTTTAGACGACAAATATTTGAAAGAAAAAGTACTCCCGCACTGAACAATTTAGGATGCGGGTTTCAGAAACATTTAAACAATATGCACAAGATACCCAGGCTCAGAAAAAGCATGTGTGGATCACATAAATGTTATGCATAGTGAGTTTGGCGTGGTCAATTATTACCACTCTGCTAACCAGCTATAAATCATAATTCCAAATCTTGGTCTGCGAGATTTGAATAATACTAGTCAGTATCGTCAGTAAGTGAGAAAATCAGAGCATTATTCATAGTTCAAAGTTATTGAAATGATCGAAATTTTGTTGTCATAAACCTAATCCTTCCAATGTTATACCAGGTATAGATTCGTGTAAAGTTTTGCTATACAAGAATATCTACTTAATGGTACTAAGTCACGATATGTCGGGCCTACAGCTGTTACAACCATTGTACGTGACATACTGGTTTGAAGAGTGTAGAGGTTTTACCTCAGCATAATTTATTTCTTGGAGTAAGTTAAATTAGGACAGATTTTATCGAATTATTTAATAATGGCTCAAGGTAAAAGTGTCTTCCGATGGTGGTCAAACTCTATATACTCTCTCCCTCTCTACTCTCTCGGTTTATAAGTTGTGCTTAAGTATTCATGAGAATAACATGCTACAACGCTTTGCTGTCTCAAACTAAGCAAAGCTTGTATTATGAACTAGCTGTTGCCCGCGACTTCGTCCCCGTGGGTAGAAGATATAAGTTATGATTCATGTATACCTGCCCGGTTCTTTTTTCACATTTTCCATTGTATCTTAGCTCCTATTAGTCGCAGCGTGATGGTTTATAGCCTAAAGCCTTCCTCGATTAATGGTCTATTCAACACAAAAATAATTTTTCTATTTGGACCAGTAGTTCCTGAGATTAGCGCGTTCAAACAAACAAACAAACTCTTCAGCTTTATATATTAGTATACTAGCTGTTACCCGCGACTTCGTCCGCGTGGTTAGAAAATATAACTTGGATTTTTTTTTAAGTCGGATTAGTTTTTTGCGTTTCTGCCCTTAGTTATACAGTAACATATTTCATTACTGATCTGCTCCTATTAATCATAGATTGATAGTAGATATATATCCTATTGCCTTCCTGAGTTAATGGACTAACACTGAAATATTTTTTCATACCGCTCAGTAGTTTCTGAGATTGACAAACTCTTCAGCTTTATAATATAAGTAGGTATGTGTAGGTTATGTGCGTGCATATAGGTAAAAATAAACTTAAGGAATGTTTTTTAAATAATATCATAAAGAGGTAAAATTTGTGAGTCTGTGACATTGGGGGATAATCTCAACATGATGCTGAACCGATTTCTAAAATTCTTTTTCTAATAGAAAGTCATGTTATTTTTTTTGCACCTCTGGCAAGTCACTTTTCCTTCAAAGATTGGACAGGGTTTTTCATACACACTGTATATACCCAAACAAAGTCGTCTAATAGCGTGGCAGCAAGTCCTCAAGATGATGGTAGAGTGTTTCAATCCTTTACTCACCGATCGCGTGCTTCTGCCGGTCAGAAATATGAGCCGGTGGGTCATTTTCTCGTGTTGTTTCTGGTTATGATAATTCGATACGAAATATATTTGTAAAACCTTTGGTTAATTTTTAGGCATGACCAATAAGGTGGTAAACTTGGGCTTGCACATTCAATGTCAACATAAATCGGCCTTCTTAAATCTGTTGCACCAAAAGCTGGAATGTGAATGGTCACCGCTTAGCAGTCTTAATATTTCTGAAGGATTTTTTAATATTTCAATACGTACTTTCCCAACTGAGAAGAACATACCGTTTGTTTCTTTTTGCTATTTAACACCTTCATAATGTCAGATGATTTCGACATTGTTCAAAGAATGTCGAAGGCGATCAGAATTCAAATGTTCGTTGCGCTCTTTTTCTTTCTCTTAATGCCGTTCTCCAGTTATTCTTTCTTTCTGATTTTCTAATTGATTATGAATATTTTAGTGTGTGTGTGTTCATCTCGGTCAGTTTATGTTTATCTCGGTCAAACTGTTGACCATCACGTTCATCACTTGTTTCAGAAGACTTATTAGTAGATATGCAAATTCGCTGAGAACTCAAGCATAATTTTCTATCAGTAAACGTCTCCGACTCGCGATGCAATGTGTGACGTTCACGATCAGCGGACTGTCGCGCATGTTCTGCACTTGCCTCTAGAGATCTAGAAGCAGATGCGTAGATACGCTGAGATATGAAACGCAATTATCGCTACGGAGCGAGTTGCAGCCTGATGTTCCCGAACAGCATCAACTCTCTCCTGACGCTCTTCGATAGATTCTTGGGACCTTATGATCCTCCATATTTTAGCTCCTTTGAAACGTTGGGAAAGATTTACCTTTTTTTAGTCATGGTTATAGTTTTATTGCGAAGTTACCTGATCAAGTAAAATGTAAGTGACTGGTCCGCTGGCTACTACGTAGGTTTTATGACAATGTATAAAACAATAAAGACTTCTTTTAGTTTACTTTTCAAACTATGACAGACATCAAAATATGTCAAATGTTTGACAGGAAAGTAAGATAAAGGCACCTAATTCTGCGGTGTTTTCATTATAACTTAAAAGATCATAAATTGAGTGTTTAATATACATTTCTGTAGCATTGGCAATTTTTATTAGAAGTGTTATTTATCTTAATTTTGAAATATACTCACAGATTGACTGTATAAAAGATAAAAAATGTTAAATAGTGTAAAATGTAAAGAAGTCTGAGGCACCTTATTCCGATTTAAAAATTCTAATTCCAATGCATTTTGTTTCTAATTCTGAGTGTAAAAAATGTTTAGGAAAGGAGAAAGGCAAATCTCTTTATTGTCTTTGGATTTTAAATCAATCTTAGTATTTAAAAAGGCTCGGTATTTAAAAACTTAATTTTCTCCTGAATTCGTGAAGAAATACTCAAGAGTGTTTTCGATAAAAAATATAAACCTCATAATATTTTGAACTAAACAAAAACTCACATATTATAAAACTATCACCTTAAACACTATTTAGCAAATTTAGTATGAAACATGCATTCAAGTAGCTGCTAGCCTTAAACTGAGCGATTATTAGAAAACCTACACATACTAAAGCCATCATTAATTGTAAGAGTATTTGTGTGTGTACATAGATTATTAAAAAAACAGCTAAATTATTAATTAAATAAGACCTTGCTTTGATAAGACCGTTTTTTTACAATATCGAAATATGGTGCCTTTACCTTAGTAAATTAAATTTGTAATTTTTTCGCCTTTTCCGCATTTTTTTCGAATTTTCTCACCGTTTAAACCTTCCCTGGACTTCTACAAATACTTCAAGACTAAAAAAAGCCAAATCGGTTCAGCCGTTTTCGAGTTTTAGTGAGACTAACGAACAGCATTTCATTTTTATATATATAGATAGAGTATAGATATGAAACTACTGATAAATATACCTTTAAGACATAAATATAATAAATAAATTACACCCAGACACAGAAGAAATCGAACCCACGACCTCTCGTAAAGCAGTCATAGCCACTAATCACTAGACAACAGCCAGTCAGACAACATGTCTATCCGAAGAAATATTTATTTATCCGTGTGTCACTAACGCGTGGAAGTCTATCCAGGCATGGCATGTTCGTAATTTGACTCTGAATAGTGCTATTTTGATGTTTGACGCCGAAAATAATTTGCTATGTATACACGTTTCCTGTTCGAATTACCATTAAAACTTTTGAGTGGACTTGCACGTTCTAGCCGCTCTAGGCATGATCAGACATCCAAATGTTGGAGATTGTTTAAGTTTTATTTTAGATTGTTTGTTGTCTGAATCCTAAAAAAATGGTAGGTATAGATGTTTTTAGTAAACTTTGTGAGGAAGATTACTCAAGTGCGTTTATCGGGATTGAACGATTAGTTTTGGCGGCGAACTCGCAACTCCATCTGATTCCGAAACTAGTGTTGCAATCCCGATAAAAAGCACGAGTACACCGTTTCATTATTTGATCGAGATACATTATGAAGGTAACTAACATATTAAATTTTGTTTCTCTAAGTGATTTCATAAGTAAACCACTTCAAATAAGTAAATTTTAAATGGTAATCGTTTATTGATCTACGGTATGTCAATCTATAAAATTTTCCACACTGTATTCTTATGAAAAAAAGGTTTGGGCATTTATCACCACGCTTTTTCTTTTAAAATATCGACATTTACTACAAAATACATGTTTTCTCACAATTTTAACGTCTTTCTTTGTCTTAAAATAAAAGATCTTTGAACTAGTAATACTGGTGCTTGTCTTTACATTGGTCTTCAATAGAACCGCAAGGCCACGACGGCTACTATTTCAATTTATTAGTACAAGCCAATTCAATTCATGGAATAGCCTATTGAACAGAGCTAGAACAGTAATTATGACCGCTTTGCTATTCACTTGACACATATGTAAACATACAAGCGAACAATCACCAAACATAGTCATTGGCACCATTTACGTTCAACATTTTACATTATATACACAATTAATAGATATTAGACTTTATTACGTTTTAATAAGGTGGTTTTTGCATTGTTTTCGTATCATAATGGAGCTCAACTCTGCCAAATTGTTTCTTGAATGTCTTAATGGCAGAGATTCTACGTCAGCCAAATGAAGTGGAAGATTTTACATCTTCGAATCGGATGGAATACACAATGAGGTTTTATTGTGGATAAAAAAAGTTGTATTGTTAGTCGAGAAATTGCTTTTGGTTGGTCTTAGCCTTTGTTTATAAGGGATTTGATGTTTTTCTGAGATGTTATATTGATGAAGATTTTTTGGAGTGTGGTACTTAGCTGGTAGTTTGTTGGAGTTGTATTTGAAAACGCCAGTGAATATAAAAATCAGAAAGCGATCTGATCAATCCACCTACTGTACAACATTATTCATGTAAAAACAAGACGATGATGCCGTTACTGACTTCCTTGTATTGGCTTAAAGGCGTTATACAGAAAAATAAAATATTTTTCCAATAGAAAACGTTACTAAAATTATTGAGAAATTTATTGAACTTAAAAGATTTTACTACCTTGAGACGGATGTCGAAACGGGTTGGGGCTAAGACTGCGTTTCAAATTTAATTACGGTTTCGTAGCTTCATCTATCAAAGTTTTAGACTTTGATAGATACTTAAAAATTGCACTGAGGTACCTAGTACGAGAAAATATGCCAAAAACATGAGATTTGAATTCGTGGCAGATTCATGTCAACCTTAAACAGAGGTATTCAAATCAATTCAGTTACACCCATCTTTTATCAAACTCTCTAAATAATGAACATCTATCACTATCCTTTTCTCAAGCTCCATATTAGACAAAGACAAGCAATTTTTAATAATTCATGAATAGTATAATCGTCGTTGTATACATAACCGAAACTGTCGATATGTTTTATTAATCCCTATTGTGCGATCCGGGCTTCTTAACATCATCTAAAAGCGTAAGACTCGCCGATGCAAAAGCGAGATAGCATACTGCATCGTATAGCAGCATCTCGCTTTCGCATCTCCTACAATCTTACTTTAAGGTACAATGGTAGGGGAATATGAACGTTATTGCGATACATCTCCGTCATAGATCAATGCTCGAGGGATAATACCTTCATATTACTTGTATAAGAAACTTAATAGACGTCTCTCAGTTTGTCTATTTGGTTTCGGCGGTTGATTAGTTTATGCGGAGTTAGCGATAAGATCAATTGTGTGGTGTGTATGTTGATATAGAGTATTTATTTGTAGGTAAATAGTTCCGTTATTCTTTCGTTTTGTAATTCCCATGATTCATCAACATTCAATCTTCATTAAAAAAATGAGGATTGAATGATTTGTTTTGAAAATTTTGTTTAAAAACAAGAATTCGTGGATTACACGACACGTCTTCCACAGTGGGTTTGGATGGTGACCTATGACACTCGGTTATTCGAGCATTTTTTATTTATTTGCTCTGTTTTTGTCCTGAAACAAAGGACAATAAACATTTTTGTGAGTAGATGAATAACATCTACTCACAGAAACAACGTTAGATTTCAGATATTTATGTGTCATGAGATTCACTTTTGTTTTGCGATAGTAAGATGACATTCTGATCTAAAAAATAAACTTACCGTTAGCGACCGAACTACAAAACTGATAAAAAATACTTAAAAGCGAAATTTCAAAAAGTGGAAAGGTTTTTAAATTGAATAAAAGTTGCTTACCTGTCCCCCTACCATGAACTCCTCTACCAAAACTTTTATCGTTGTGGAAGCGAGATGCCTCTCAACAATTTAGCTGGCTGTTTCACTTCAACAACGACAACAATCCTGTTTCAAGAGATCATGGTACAGGTTCTGGAAGTGGTTAGGTATCGTATCAAGTCTTAGGTCTTACACGTTGCACGTTGGTTACTAGTTTTTCGTTCGCTTTCGAGGATAAAATTGGATTAGATGGGCCTCTGTTATCCATTGTGGGTTCACGTTCAAAGAATGGACCAATTCTTATAGGTGCTATAAAACGTCTGTCCGTCTGCACCAAGAGATAACTTGGCAATTAAAGTTTTTATAGATGTTTTAATTCTCTGCCTCTGTATAAAAAAATAATGAAAATGAAAATTGATCTGAGTAGCGGTTTTTAAAGATATGAATTCAATGATTTTCTTTAAACTATTTGTACCAAACTTTTAAGGACCGATTTGGTCTCGTACTTGACAGGTTTTTTTTATAAAAGATTTTTTCTGATGTTTTTTCGTGTGGTGAAAGGAATGGGTACGAATATATATGGATGAACCAAGTTTATGCAAAATAATCAACAGCCATAGTCAGGAAGGTACATACGGCTGTATTAATACATGTGTATATTCCAAAATATCACTAGCTAAAAGGCACCGTACAAAAAAAGATAATTAAAACAGTGGTAAATAACCCTCAGTTAACTTAATTCTGTAACTCAAAAATAACGTAACAATTACTACCCAAAAACATCACTCAAGCAATATCTTGATGGAAACTTGCTAAGAAATTACAAAGTTTCCTGTAAAACAAACAAACACACATACAAATATAAATACGATTGCTAGACAGCCGGTTGAAGTTTTACGCTAGCATGTTTATTACGTCTAGTCACGAGCTCTTTCACTAAAAACTTAGAAGTAATAAACTGGAATAGGAAAGGAATTATGGGTTGAATCTGCTATAGTTTAGGAGTTCTTGTAATTTGTTTTGATGGGGATTTAAGTGTAATATGTCATTGTATGAGCGTACATTAGCACCGCATGTCTTTGCTTATGAGTTGAATATTTGGGAAACCACGTGACACAAGGATTAAATTTCTTAATGCTGGAGTAGGTTTTTTTTTATATTTGGACAGATTTTGTATGTTAGTGAAAAGGTTTTTATATGAAACTAGCTGTTGCCCGCGACTTCGTCCGCGTGGTTAGAAGATATGGGTTAGGAATTTTTGAACGGAAGCCCTCGAAGATGAATATTTTTCCCCGTTTTTTCCACATTTTCCATTGTATCTTCGCTGCTATTAGTCACAGCGTGATGGTATATAGCCTAAAACCTTCCTTGGTGAATAGCCTATTCAACATAAAAATATTTTTTTAATTTGAACCAGTAGTTCAGCAAGCAAACTCTTCAGCTTTATATATTAGTATAGAAATAAACTAGTATTATACTAGTTATATAACTTAGAGAATAAGAAATTTACAACCAGAACATTGCCATACATTTGATCCCGTTTTAACAAATGGAGCGACCGAAATCTCATTTTACGATACTATAAAAGCAAAAAATGCTCACGAAAAGTTCATGTTACACAATATATAGGAGAGGGCGAACGGTATATGAAATAAATATCTGATATCGTTAAAGGTTTTTGTACACTTTGATACTAAATAGGCTAGATTTGTGCCTACTTATGACTTTAATGCCGTAGTATAATGTTAAATTTTGAGACGTAGATCAACATATAAACCGGTTAAGTGCCTGGCAATGATATGTAGGCAATATAATGAGCAAAGTACATAATGTCACCTTAAATTCAATGTCTAAATGAGAGAACAGAAACTGATTTAACTTATGGTATTAATGTTTTATTAAAAAAATAATTCCCAAATACAATTTTATAAATTGAACGCAGTTAGAAACAAAATGGGGAAAATTTTCTCACATAGACTGAAACTTACACGTTTTATTTTATCTTTTGTTTTATATTTCACTCTTTCTTAAACGTCTATTTTTTTAACTCAATTACAGGTAACCAGACGTCTGCCGGGTCAGCATATCTGGGGGAAAAAAAATCTTACATGTTCAACAAAACAGAGAATCTTGGAAGGAATGGGGGGAGGCCTTTGCCCAGCAGTGGGACACGGCTAGCCAAAAAAAAAGTTAAACCTCATTTTCTACCCAATTCCACCCACAGGAGGATAACACAGCTATTCAAACAGCTAGTAAGACAACGCGACTTGGTACAGAGTCAGTCCGCTACGGGCCGAGCCTGTACACCGTACGCGAGTCTTCGTTATAATTCTAATAGCACTGGCTTCCCGTAACTTGTGTCTCGCGTGGTTATCTTTGACGTCAACGAGCTTAAAAATGTGGTATATAGAGTCCAAGTGTATACACAGCATTAGGTTGTTCGTGTATTGATGGCCGATTTGTTGTATTCTTCTCCTGAAGGCTGAAGATTAAAAAGGTTGCTCAAATAATCGTTATTTCTTTTGTATTTTAGGACTTAAGGGAAACCTTTTCGCTCAATGATACAAAAACTGTGGTTATAGGTTTTATTTTTGCTTGACCTTTGAAAAACAACATAAGGAAACAAAATTTCCTTATGTTGTTTTTATATCAAGATGTGATAAATAAACTTTTTGTAAAGCAGATGTTTCACATATCTTTAGTCCATCTGTCCGTCCGTCTGTCACCAGGATGTATCTCATGAACCTTGTAAACAAGTGGCAACTAACATCTATTACGGTCATAACTCAAATTGATTTGTTGCCTTACTCTGTTACTTATAATCCAAACTTTTATGTTACACATTATCATGTTGAACACAATCTGCCTTAAAATCGATTGAACAGTGACGTAACACTAAGCCGTATATACCACGATATTATCTATCACTACACTACATGTAACGTCAACAAAAATATCTGCTATCAAGGAACTAGCGCAAACAGTTAGCCTTCAGCTGTAGTGTAAGAGAGACGGCACTCTAGCCATGTAGCGTGCCATCTCGTCTCTACAGGTCCCCTAGTCTTATTGAAACCAGTGGTAGAAGCGATTTAGATCGCAGCAATAAACCGTCCATGTCCGTGCTTTACTCACGTCTATTTATGGAATCCAAAACTAGTCAGACAAACCCGATATATACGCGTGAGTAAACCGTACCGGTTGCGTCTTTTAGGTATGAATCACCCCTATGAAAGTTATAAGAACTTCTGCGTATCATTAGAAAATTTAACTATTTTCAGCTATTATTATACAAGTGAAGGAAGAGACCTCATATCCCTTCTTTCATTTATCTCGGTCTGGTCTCAGTCAGCTAATAGAAGGCAGTTTTACAAATAGGAGTCGAGTTGGCCCCGCCATCTTCCCCTTGACCATTCAATGTCTGGTGAAATTCTATTTTTCTATATTTGAGACTTTACACCCACCAGCATAATGTAGTGTTACTTAACAGTAATTGCTAAACGCTCACTTACAGAAGCTCGAATATTATGTAAGAACATAGCAATATTAATATTTTTAGTATGATGTGTCAACCAATCAACGTTGTGTGACTGACTGTACACGTGTACAAAACCCAGGTGCACGCTTGCCCCCAATCTGCCACAAGCCGAAACATAAACTAGCTTATTGTGATATGCTATTACACTACATAACACGGATGTGGTTGTAACCAAGTGTGGCCTGTATACTTTATTTGGTAATACAGGTTAAGTTGCACTCGCCGCGGTTGGTTTGTGGATGGGTGACCATTTGTAAATACGCTGAGATCCTCTCATTCTCTCGACTCTATGGTATTGTCCAGCAGTCGTTTGATTGTTAGAGCTTTAAGATTTTCGGTGGCATTTCATGATACCTTGGATTTTTGGTAAGCTGTCGAAATTGTCAAGGACATTCGTCTCCTTAGGGGAGGAAATAGGTAGAACTCGTACTGACCTGAACTGCCGTTAATGTTCGAACCAACATTGAGCGAGCCAGTTGCCCAGTTGCACCAACTTTTTTGTTTCGCCTTTTTGAGGCTGAAGTTGTACATTCTGGTTACCCGGAATTACATTTACGGGAATATTTTTTGAGCTTCGCCCAAAATGAATCGGTTGGTTGTGAGAATCAATGTGAATATGGAATACTTTGTCATCCAATACAATGGGTTATGGAGGTCAGATAGGTAGTCTCCCCATCTAAAGTTAGCTATTGAAATTATTGAGGCAAGACTGGAAGCCGAACTAAACATAGTTGGGAAATGGCTAGGCTAAAAATAAATTCAACAGTATAAGATATGAAGTAGACTGCCCTCATAGAGTGTTTGTTGTGGATATTATTACAGAGACTTGCTCATTTCAACCTGAATAAAATTATTAACGAACACTGAAAACGTCTTTAGATTGTAAAAGGTTAAAATAAATTGATTTTAAGAAGACTTACTAGTGGTTTCTTAGGTTTACGCGAATGTTAGACATTGAAATGAAACTACTTTTACGGATTTTTTCGCGGTTTAATTTTAGATTTTAGTTCCCGACGTTTCGAAACCTTTGCAGGTATCATGGTCACGGGCAGACTGAGATGGCGTTTGTCTTGGCAGAAGATGTTGCTCGTTCTACCTTCATATTTTAATTAAAAGGTTTCGAAACGTCGGGAACTAAAATCTAAAATTAAACTGCGAAAAAATCCGTAAAAGTAGTCATTTCAAGACTTACAAATTTGTAATTTTTTGTGACGTGCAAAAACATCGTAATTGCGGTAGTGAAAGTGGCTTAATGAGTGGTAAAATATTAAAAAAGAAGAGAGGTCTGTTTCTTCCTAGAGCAATATGGGTATTCAATGAAAGAAACTGAAAAGTCCTTTTTAAATACATGTGACATTTTAGGTTTCTAATATTCAAGTTTAAGTTACTTAGTCTATCAGCCAGGTTTTTATGGTTAGCTTGTAAATTGTACACCCCTGTAATACTATGTGTCCTGTCATCATAGACTGTTCCCACCATGAGAATCTACGGTTAACAAAGAAAAACATGAGTAAATAAAATAAATAAATAAATGCGGACAACATCACATACATTGTTCTGAACCCAAAGTAAGTTGCTGAAGCACTTGTGTTATGGAATTCAGATACAACGAAGGTACCACAAACACCCAGACCCGAGACAATGTAGAAATGTGAATTTTTACATTGACCCGACCGGGGATCGAACCCGGGACCTCAGAGCTAGCGACACCTTGAAACCGGTGCGTACGCCACTCGACCACGGAGGTCGTCGTAAATGTTCTTCAATATTTAATTTTATTACTTACCTCAATAAAATATTACACCTAAATGGAATATTGATCCACGCTACTAGCATTTTTGTGAATATTAAATAACTAGAAGTTATTTGAGTAGTACGTAATAGGGCGGGCCCTTATAGACTCATTAATAAAGCCGTAGTATACAAAGCAACGTACAATACTTGTCACGCAAAAATCAACCTTAAAACAATAGTCATAAGATATACATGTTTGAAATTAGAAAATTTCCTGCCTTTAATAAAAAGTCGGTTTAATCTTCAATATCCGGTACCTTAAAAAGAAATTATCATATAAATAGCTTATAAGTTTTGTCCCTGACGCTTTTAAAATATTCTCAATATTTTAACTTGATACAACATAAGATGTTTTAATAATAGGTCCTACCGCATCTACCGTTTGTTTGTACGCAAAGTGTCGTGGTTTCTATCCCCACTTAAGACATTTGTGAGATCGAACAATTATTTTCCTGAGTACCTATGGATATCTTGTGCATGTGACTTAATCGTTTTAAAACAGAAAAGTATTAATTAACTTAGAGCGATAGACATAAAAAAACCAATTCATTTATTAATCACACATTAAAACTGCTTTAAAGACATTAAAATGTATACTCAGGCATCTGTTCAGACTTTCCAGCTTTATTTTCTCCAGGGTCGGCTTTCAATCTAACCAGACGCAGCTGAGTACTAGAGTTGTGAGCAATATTAAGTGACTACTGACGACTTTTAAAAACTTAAATTGTTACCTAAAACTTTCTTAGAAATGTAAAAAGGGAATGTGAATTTTTCGATAACTTCAAAATCAGAGAATTGAATTTATCTCATACATTGCCGCCTCCACATAGCGAAACAAAACAAAAATTCGAACCAAACCAGCGATCGTTATCATAAATGCGTAAACTCTGTAATTATCACTAATCATCTGTTACGCAGTTATTAGTGCTAACACTTAATAATGCAGGTGACATTATCAAATGAAGATCGGCGACTAGGGCAATGCTATAAATAACTAAAATTACAGCAGTCTTTGATAAGAAACCCTTTACTAATTAAACTGGGTGGGGGGCGTGGCTCAAATTTGGTAAGTTTGACCTTATGAAAGCTTGTAAATGTCCCGGTGTTGGGCAAATTTATCAAGGCATGAAAAAATGTTCTTGTGTGGTTGAATTACGAGTGCATTATTCGTTTATATTGTCGGTTACACATAAAAAATTTAGCAACATTACACTATCAGCGACAAATTTTAATTTTTTTGCACTTCGAGTGATGGTACCTTTAGAAATGTAGGTTTAGGTACTGTATAATATAGGCACTTATCAAGTACGAGTCGGATTCGTGACACTGACACGTAACAAATGAAAATGATTAAAATTGGTAACCGATTAAACTTATGATCGTACCAGCCGTTTGGTACTTGGTACTTGGTGATGGGCTCCTTTTTCCGCACGTAGGCTCTAAGTCGGCCCATTGTGCGTCAGGTGGCTTTGGGAGGCTGTCAGTCCAGCCATCCCAACTCCCTCCAGAAGCGCAGAAGTCTCCTGGGACGTTCGCAGGCTTCTGTGACGGAGCTCGGTGAACCGAGAATCCCTGCCCGGCATTCCGCGACCCCCGTGCACTCCAGGAGCACGTGTGCCGCTGATTCTTCATGTTGAAGACAGCCTCTACATAGTGGACTATCTGTAACATTGATGGTGAAAAGGTGTTTATTGAGTGGAATGTGCCCGGTCAGCGAGCCCACCACTATTCGTAAGTCGACCCGCTTTAGCCCAATCAGGCCGCGAGACAGTTTCGGTGAACGGATAGGGACCGCCTCCCTTGACTGTCTGCAGCCGTTAACTGTAGCCCAGCGATCGTTGTGATTGTTAGTAGTCTGTCGCCTTAGCCATGACCTGCACTGGCCAAAGGGCACAGGCAGGTATGGCCGGGGGCCAAAGATCCGCGTGTCCGATCCCCTCCTTGCCAGCTGATCAGCAGCGTCGTTTCCTAGGGATCCGCTGTGGCCTTTTATCCATTGCAGGGTCACCATGTTGCTTGCAGCAATGCGCTCAAGTGCTTGGTGACACTCTTGTATCAGCGACGATGTGATGATGTAGTTGTCCAGTGCCTTCAGAACCGCCATGCTATCGGAGAGAATCCTGATGGCTTGGTCCTGGATCCCTCTTCTTTCTATAGCTCTGGCCGCCTGGGTGATGGCTACACACTCGCACTGGAAGATCGAGTTATCTGCACCCAGAGGTATTGATATGTTGATGTTCAGGTCCATTGAGAATACTCCTGCGCCCGTACTTGAGTCCGTCTTTGAGCCATCTGTGTAGACGCGTACCTCGTGTATTCCCGAGGAATCTTGTTTGTTTTCTGTAGTTTGTATCGTGTATGCTTTGTTGAAGACATACATCCTAGGTATTCGGTCACATGGTGCATTCAGCATTGGTATGGACTCAAGGCTTTTGTGCCATATGTCACCATGACCTCTAGATTGTGCGCGCCACAGTCCCGAGTGTTGTAGTCTTGTAGCAGCCACCGCTGCCTCTTGTTGTATGAAGAGATCCAGCGGTGGCAGTCCAAGCAGCACTTCCAGAGCCGCTGTTGGTGTTGTTCTCATGCATCCTGTGACAGCACAGCATGCTAGCCTTTGGAAGCTTTGTAGTTTATCCATGGCGGTAGTTAGTTTGGTCCTGGGCCACCATACTACCGCTCCATATGTGATGATTGGCCTTATTACGGCTGTGTACAACCACAGGGTAATCTTGGGTGAAAGGCCCCATCTTTTCCCCATTAGTCTTTTACATTGCCAGAAGGTGATGCAGGCTTTGTTGAGTTTTTGTTCTACATGTTTATTCCATAGCAGTTTGTTATCCAGGGTCACTCCCAGATATTTGACGTCACTGGTCAAACAGAGTTCGGTGTTGAATAGTTTTGGTAGTTTTAGGCTTGGCAGTTTGCGTTTGTTGGTGAATAGTATGAGTTCCGTCTTCGTTGGATTTACGGAAAGCTCGTGGTCTATGCACCATTTTTCGACTGTCCTTAGAGCAGAGCTCATAAGATTGCACAAAGTACTCTCACATGGTCCGCTGATTAGGACGGTGATGTCGTCCGCGTAGCCCACCGTGAAATGGCGTTGTGCGTTGAGTCTTGTGATGAGCTCGTCGACCACCAGGTTCCACAGAAGCGGCGAAAGGACTCCACCTTGAGGACAGCCTCTCGCCACCATGGCCCTGGTTGTGTCATTTACGGTGAGTTGTATGGCCCTGTTCCTGAGCATGTCATCTATCCATCCGGCTACCGTTGGATCAACGCCATGTCGTACTAGAGCCTTTGCAATGCTAGTAAAGTTGGTTTTGTCAAAGGCTCCCTCAATGTCTATGAAGACTCCTAGGGTCGACTGTTTTGCCGATAAGTCTCTTTCGATCGTGCTGACCACACTGTGTAGTGCCGATTCTGTTGATTTGCCCGCGCTGTAGGCGTGCTGGTTTGGATGAAGCGGATGTTGTAGTAGCGCGTTTGACCTAATGTCCCTGTCGCAGAGCCTTTCCATCGTCTTCAGAAGGAAGGATGTCAGGCTGATAGGTCTGTAGGACTTTGGTTGTGTGTAGTCACTCTTGCCGGGTTTCGGTATGAATACTACTTTCACTTCTCTCCACTTTTGCGGGGTGTACCGGAAGGCCAGACAGGCTCTGTAGATACCTACCAGATGCTTTATCAGCCCCTCGGCGCTCCATTTCAGCAGACCCGGGAATATCCCATCTAGGCCCGCTGTTTTAAAGGGGAGGAAGGTGTTTATGGCCCATCTGACTTTGTCCTCGTCGACAATTCTTCGGGCGGTGCTCCAGTCCGACGCCTGCGGCACGTGTATCTCCGTTCCCAGCCATCCTTTCTCCGTGGTAATCCTACAGCCCGGGAAGTGGGTTTGGAGTAGAAGTTCGCATGTTTCATCGTCGGTTCTGGTGTATTCACCGTCAGGTTTTTTAAGGGATCCTATATTGCGCTCAGGTTCGCATGATAGGATCTTTTTTACCTTGACTGCTTGGTTGTTGCTTGAAATATCTTCGCAGAAACGTCTCCAGGCTTCCGTCTTCCTGAGTCGGATACGCTTCTTTAGACGTCGCTGGGCTTCCTTATAGAGCTCCCAGTCTTCTTGGTGTTTGGTGTTCATTGCTCTGTTGAACAGTTGTCTTGTCCTGTGGCGGAGTTTGTCTAGCTCAGGTCCCCACCATTGGTTCGCACCCCTCGGTTTGACCTGGGGTAGTGTTGAAGGACAGGCTTTCTCAAAGCAGTCATTCAAGAGATGCGTTACTTGTTCCACATGCTTCTCGATGTCTGCAGTGGTGCCGTGGTGGATTTCGGCGTCTGCCTCCCTCAGACCTTCCGCGGTTAAGCTTCTGAACTTGTTGCGGTCTATCTTCCGGGGGTTTCGTCTTGGTGTTGCAGGAGCGATGGCCATTTTTAGTTGGTACCGAATCCACCTGTGGTCCGAACAGGTTAGCTCGTCAGACACATGCCAGTTTGAAACGTGCTGAGATATCCGTTCGGTGGCTAGGGTGATGTCGATTATTGTTTGCGCTCTTGAGGTTACAAAGGTCTTCTTTGAGCCCCTGTTGAGGATATTAAGGTTAGTGGAAAAAAGGTAATTCATGAGTTCCTCACCTCTCGCGTTGGACTTATCCATGCCCCAAATGACGTGTTGCGCGTTGCAGTCCGCTGAGATGATGAGTTCCAGACCTTCTTCTTCGCACCGGGTGATTAGTGCGACCAGCGAAGCCGTCGGTGTGACCTCGTCGCCCGGCAGGTAGGCAGATGCTATTACGACACTCGATAGGCTATTGGATGGGTCTACCAGGAGCCTCACAGCCGTGAGATCCCTGGAACAGAACTCAGTCATGATTATTGCATTGTAATGTTTTGGTATTAGTAGGCAAGTACGTGGGTTACTTACGGTGCTGTTGACAATCAGTTTGTGTCCTGTGTTGGTGAGACCACAAATCCTGCCCTTCCTAATCCACGGCTCTTGGATTAGGGCTATGGTCTCCGTAGAGTCCTCCAGCTGCCTGCACAACATGGCCGATGCAGTCCGGCTGTGCTGGAGGTTGGCCTGAATGGCTTTAATGGGGTTTGGTCGGGGAGCTGTCGGGTCCATCACTACCCAGCAGCATCTCCTCCCTCGCCTCGTTCTCGACGCGCCTCCACCAGTCGACAGCCTCCGGGGTAGATTCCCGGGGCCGGGCCGGCGTGTCTGCAGACATCTCCTGGTCCATGGATGGACCCGGGTGTCGCAGGACGCTGGTAACCGCCTCTACTGGAGCCTCTGTTGCCTCGCCAGGGGCGAGGTTAAGAGGCTCGTCGTTCGGTGCGTTGGTGATGGGCGCCTTTTCCCCCTTGTTGTCGTCCTCTTCTTTTTCGTCTACGAATTTAACGTAGACCGACCCTAGCTTATAACGCAAGCGCCGTTCCTTTTGCTTCAGGACTTCGGCCTCCTGCATGGGTATCCCCAGCAGTAGCCTGATCCCGTCGCATTCGGGCGTACGCTGTGCGTTATATAGACACCAGCTGTTGATGTCGTAGGTGTCGGCGTTGGCTTTGTGTAGACGGATGCGGAGGCGGTCTACGTCGCCGTCGGTGAAGTCGGGGACGTAGACCGCCCCCTTGACACGTTGTGGGATATCCCTTTGCCGACATACGACCAGCTTGGTGCCGGGTATCGGCGAGGGTATCTTATTAGTCGTGCGGCGCAGCCAGTTCAGGGCGAACTCGTCCTCGCACCACATCTTGATGACGCCTTCGCTGAGGAAGGTTCTTCCTCTGAACGCTGGCGTCCGCACTGTGGGGTCGGTGGAGAAGATAGTTGTATCGTACTCCTCCATTATTCTCTCCTGAATGAGCTGATACTGCTCTTCTGTGATGGCGCGGTGAGGGTCATACCGCACGGCCACGCAAAGGTCGTTAGACCTCAGCGCGTCGGCGTAGTTGACCGCTCCTGGTCCTAGGGATGACCGGCTTAGTTTGGCGCGCTTGTCTTTCTCTCGCGGCGTCAGAGAGTCGTCGGGTCTAGCCCTCTTACCCCCCTTCGCCGGTCGAGATTCCAGCGCGGCCTCTTCCCGCCTCACCCATCTCGGTCTGCCCCCGCGTTTC
Source organism: Trichoplusia ni (assembly GCF_003590095.1). NCBI lineage: Eukaryota > Metazoa > Arthropoda > Insecta > Lepidoptera > Noctuidae > Trichoplusia > Trichoplusia ni. Next base: position 8,067,665 of record NC_039489.1, on the reverse strand, counting down.
CCACGCGGGACTGCTCTCATTGCAGCTGCTTCATTGCTGGCGGCGCCGCCAGACTCTCCGGGGCGACCGCGAGAAGCCCCCCCGCCTTCCGCGTCACCTGCAGCGGAATTGATTCCCGCGCTGGCAGCGGAACTGGGTCCCGCGCCTTGGTTCGGCTCAGACGTCGGGGCGGCTTTGGCCATTGCTGACCTCGCCGGGGCCGTTGGTCGTGGGACCTCTGGCTGTGCCCTTCTCGCGACCGCCTCTTCAAGCCGGCGCAGCCGCTCAGCGCGCGCTCGTCGTCTACGCTGGCCTCTCGAGAGTTTCTCGAGGCCTTCCCTTCCTGGGGTGCTCGGCGCCTGTGTGGTCTGCCTGGCCAGCGTATCCTTTTTGGGTTTACCCTTCCTCTCCACCACCTGCCACAGTGCTTCCGCAGGGCGGGTGCAGGGCGGCATGGTAGCTTTGAGATTGGACAGGTCCAACGGGTCATTGTTGTTTACCTGCGCGCAAGGGAGCGCAGCAGGTTGTCGGTTGTGGTTGTTGGAGGGATGCTCACTGGTTGGCGTCACATCCCTCACCGGCGCGTGTGTCGCTGCCGGCCTGGCTTTTGTTGTTTTAGTGTCCCTTTTGGTATCCATGGGATCTTTTAGTTGGTTTCGTCCTCGTAGCTTCCCACCCTCCTTGGAGCCCGCAAAAGGGGGCGCTGAGCACCGAGCGTACCCAGACGCCAGGATTACTACGAGGATATAGGTCCCCTCCCATGCAGCAGACGGCGCAGTCCCCCGCCGAGATCGTGGCCGCGATTACCTTCAGGTGGAGGGTAAGAACCACCCGAAGTCGCCGACCTACAACCGCGACGGAACCGCTCGCCTCCACATGTTCAGGAACCTCGCCTGGCAGCCCTCTGACGGGTTGCCGCAGCCGATTGGCCTGGGGTGGCTGGACCCAGGCCTCCCGTTTTGGCAGAAGTCCAGACCAAAGAGGTGTGCTGCTTCCAGACGACATCTGACCCGGCCATCTTTCAGCTCAACCTCCAGGTTTCCTTCGTCCTGCCTTACGGGTCTCCACGTACGGCACAAACACGCGGGAGGATGTTTACCTTACCCTACATCACGGACTGTTGTGATGAACGGGCCCGCGCCAACATATCCTCTTATGAGACGCGGTGCAGGTGGAGGTATTTGTGTGTGAGTGTGAGATGAACTTACATAGACTGCGTACATATATACATAGTGGGTAATATATATCTGCTTCATAAGGTATAAATTACATAAACCTATATATGGTGCGTCCCATTGTGTCAGTCAGCCATCGTAAGTGATGACCGAGTGCCCCAAAGGGACGCGGGCCCTCCTCTTTTATCCGGGCTTGGGACCGGCACCCCAGCCCCCTATGCGCAAACACAGAGGCGAGCTGTGGAGACAGTCCCCAGTGCGCAAGCACAAAGGGGCTGCGGAGGCAGAGTTCGTACCAGCCGTTTCTTGAACTATTTTCTGATAAAGCTTGGTAAAGGCTACAAAAACGAAAATCAATCCGGAACATTTTAACTGTCTCTCTTTCATGTTTGCTGTCAGGGTGACGGACGAACGAACGGATGAAAAAACGGAGTGAATTTTAGCTAATAGCTGCAATAGTTATCCTAATGGGCAAATTCGATATCAAAACTGTAATCACGCGTGGGTCATAATAAAAGCATGATGCTAAAATTACCGAATCATAATAATTGTACTAATGCATACTTATTTTAATTACGGCTGTAAAATATAATGAGTCTGCAAACTATTAATAGTTATTATACAAACCATATAAAATTAATCAATTCTAATGCCATGAACACAATTTGGTGCATCATTTAAAGTGTTCAGATTTTTTTTACAATTTTAAATCAGTGAAGTTTTCAGTGATCACTATAAACGTTTTAGTTTTGTATCGTTAAAATAATATTCCATTATTTTGTCTGAAAAAAAATTGTACCTATGTATTGGAAATGTCGAAACTATTCTAAATTGTCTAAATTTGTATTGTATAATTATTGCACAAACTCTTAACTTGATTGTTACTTTTTCCAACAAAATACCGAAATAAAATAGTTTCTTTAGTTGAAAGTTGCCTCCGAGAGAAAGTTTTGATCTAATTAGGGAAAAAGTTATTGTAGCATTTAAATTAAATTTAGATGCTTCTCTCTGAATACTGAAAAGGTCAGTTGATCTCAAATCAACAGTTTATTTCCAACTTCTTCTTTGGCTTCTCTATATTAGGATAATTGAAATTATCTTTCTGTATAATTTCGATTATCCTAAACATTTCTATGTTTCCATCAATGCCATTTATTGACAGTCTAAAAGAAAAATGGATTCTATTTTAGCACTAAGCGTCCCTACCATCTTTGTCATAACGAGTTCCTCCGTGTTTCGGAAGGCACGTTAAATTTTGGGTCCCGGCTGTTATTCCTACATCTTTGACAGTCGTTACAGGTAGTCAGAAGCTTGAAAGTCTGACAACCAGCCTAACCAAGGGGTATCATGTTACCCAGGTAACTGGGTTGAGGAGGTCAGATAGGCAGTCGCTCCTTGTAAACACTGGTACTTACCTGATTCCGGTTAGACTGGAAGCCGGCCCCAACATAGTTGGGAAAAGGCTTAGCCGATGATGAGCAATCAGAAATAGAAAAAAAAACTTTACATAATCCAAACGAGAAAACAAAAAACTACTATCTCTCACACACGAACCGCACAAATCATAGCTTGCAATTTTAGCTGCAGATTTATTATCCGAATATATTTTGGAAAGTGACGTAGTTGAGTACTGACGTCAGAACTATATATCAACGGGCGATTTGTTCCCCCAAAATGTATCAAGCCCACGTATACGCTATCCATCATTTTCGTCACAAAATTGGTGCATCTCGCAACAAGTGGAGCTGGACAAAACATTGTTAAGGATGAAGCTGTACTACAGGCTATTTCTGAAGTGGAATATTTGTCGGCTCCTTGGAGCCCGCAAAAGGGGGCGCTGAGCACCGAGCGTACCCAGACGCCAGGATTACTACGAGGATATAGGTCCCCTCCCATGCAGCAGACGGCGCAGTCCCCCGCCGAGATCGTGGCCGCGATTACCTTCAGGTGGAGGGTAAGAACCACCCGAAGTCGCCGACCTACAACCGCGACGGAACCGCTCGCCTCCACATGTTCAGGAACCTCGCCTGGCAGCCCTCTGACGGGTTGCCGCAGCCGATTGGCCTGGGGTGGCTGGACCCAGGCCTCCCGTTTTGGCAGAAGTCCAGACCAAAGAGGTGTGCTGCTTCCAGACGACATCTGACCCGGCCATCTTTCAGCTCAACCTCCAGGTTTCCTTCGTCCTGCCTTACGGGTCTCCACGTACGGCACAAACACGCGGGAGGATGTTTACCTTACCCTACATCACGGACTGTTGTGATGAACGGGCCCGCGCCAACATATCCTCTTATGAGACGCGGTGCAGGTGGAGGTATTTGTGTGTGAGTGTGAGATGAACTTACATAGACTGCGTACATATATACATAGTGGGTAATATATATCTGCTTCATAAGGTATAAATTACATAAACCTATATATGGTGCGTCCCATTGTGTCAGTCAGCCATCGTAAGTGATGACCGAGTGCCCCAAAGGGACGCGGGCCCTCCTCTTTTATCCGGGCTTGGGACCGGCACCCCAGCCCCCTATGCGCAAACACAGAGGCGAGCTGTGGAGACAGTCCCCAGTGCGCAAGCACAAAGGGGCTGCGGAGGCAGAGTTCGTACCAGCCGTTTCTTGAACTATTTTCTGATAAAGCTTGGTAAAGGCTACAAAAACGAAAATCAATCCGGAACATTTTAACTGTCTCTCTTTCATGTTTGCTGTCAGGGTGACGGACGAACGAACGGATGAAAAAACGGAGTGAATTTTAGCTAATAGCTGCAATAGTTATCCTAATGGGCAAATTCGATATCAAAACTGTAATCACGCGTGGGTCATAATAAAAGCATGATGCTAAAATTACCGAATCATAATAATTGTACTAATGCATACTTATTTTAATTACGGCTGTAAAATATAATGAGTCTGCAAACTATTAATAGTTATTATACAAACCATATAAAATTAATCAATTCTAATGCCATGAACACAATTTGGTGCATCATTTAAAGTGTTCAGATTTTTTTTACAATTTTAAATCAGTGAAGTTTTCAGTGATCACTATAAACGTTTTAGTTTTGTATCGTTAAAATAATATTCCATTATTTTGTCTGAAAAAAAATTGTACCTATGTATTGGAAATGTCGAAACTATTCTAAATTGTCTAAATATAATTATTGCACAAACTCTTAACTTGATTGTTACTTTTTCCAACAAAATACCGAAATAAAATAGTTTCTTTAGTTGAAAGTTGCCTCCGAGAGAAAGTTTTGATCTAATTAGGGAAAAAGTTATTGTAGCATTTAAATTAAATTTAGATGCTTCTCTCTGAATACTGAAAAGGTCAGTTGATCTCAAATCAACAGTTTATTTCCAACTTCTTCTTTGGCTTCTCTATATTAGGATAATTGAAATTATCTTTCTGTATAATTTCGATTATCCTAAACATTTCTATGTTTCCATCAATGCCATTTATTGACAGTCTAAAAGAAAAATGGATTCTATTTTAGCACTAAGCGTCCCTACCATCTTTGTCATAACGAGTTCCTCCGTGTTTCGGAAGGCACGTTAAATTTTGGGTCCCGGCTGTTATTCCTACATCTTTGACAGTCGTTACAGGTAGTCAGAAGCTTGAAAGTCTGACAACCAGCCTAACCAAGGGGTATCATGTTACCCAGGTAACTGGGTTGAGGAGGTCAGATAGGCAGTCGCTCCTTGTAAACACTGGTACTTACCTGATTCCGGTTAGACTGGAAGCCGGCCCCAACATAGTTGGGAAAAGGCTTAGCCGATGATGAGCAATCAGAAATAGAAAAAAAAACTTTACATAATCCAAACGAGAAAACAAAAAACTACTATCTCTCACACACGAACCGCACAAATCATAGCTTGCAATTTTAGCTGCAGATTTATTATCCGAATATATTTTGGAAAGTGACGTAGTTGAGTACTGACGTCAGAACTATATATCAACGGGCGATTTGTTCCCCCAAAATGTATCAAGCCCACGTATACGCTATCCATCATTTTCGTCACAAAATTGGTGCATCTCGCAACAAGTGGAGCTGGACAAAACATTGTTAAGGATGAAGCTGTACTACAGGCTATTTCTGAAGTGGAATATTTGTCGGTTTAAATGAATTTATAGGATTTCAGTAAACTTCTGAAATCTAGAGTAGGAGGAAATAGTAATGTAGAAGATACAAAAGAACTCTGTAGAAAATGATACTTTGCAATGATTGTGAGCATGACGAAAAAATTGAAATAGACATAGATGATAATAAAATACTTCGATTACTGCACAATAAATACAAACCAGTTAAAAATAATGACGTTAGTTTTACAAAAAAAAAAACCTTCTCCCATTGTGATGAAATTTTGAATTGAACACATAAATCCCGATGACAATTCAGTTTTTAGCAAGTAAAATCAAAATTGATTTCTAAATATTACACACAAATTTCAAAACATTCATCTAATATTTTTCCGTGGGCATACATTTTGCCCATTTCAGGTACTTTTTGCACAATATTGTATGTTACCAAAGCGAAACAAACCAAAAAACTCACAGTTGCTATTATAATATCAGTTTTTTATAAAAGAACTTACAACAGACAATCCTATACTTAACTTTAAGTACATCAATTAACTATCTTAGACAGTTTAGACGCTAACTCCAAAAGTTTCACGTTTAACCGCATTAAAGTTTAATGTACATTTTAAGTTCTAAGTAATAACCTCAAGAGAATAAGTTTCGATTTAATTCAAAGAACCCAGACAAAATTGATTTTGCTTGATATAGAACGGTGTATCGAAATTGTGACGTCATTTTCGGAAAATCTTTTTAAAATTGCATTATACTCACTCCATCAATAACAGCATTATTTTATTGGATACATTACTGGGTCCCAATTCTGCTATTTACAATGGCCGATGAATGAATGAAAATTGGCTTAAAATGATACTTTTCGTATTCTTTTTAACATTTTTTCTACACAGTAATTAAATTTTGAATGGGACGGTACACTCAAGGTCAACACAGTGAATTTCCAATAATTGTGTTGGAAAAAATGCTAAAAAGAATAGGAATAATTTAAAATTTAATCCAATAAAGTTAAATATTTACAAGTTAAAAAACAAAAAAAAATATTAAATTAAAGCATCAACAAATTCATCGGCATCGCTGCCGGCTGGGAGTGTACCCAAAAGGCTGGCAGCATTGCCACGTTGAATGGCAATGCTAATCCTCTGAGCGAGGTAAAAGCCAGCCTTTGGGTCACGAGAAGTGTCAACGAGACGCTTTGCTAGGTCTTTAAAAAGCGTTTTGGCACTCAGTCCCCACGGCCCAAAAGTTTCAACCCCAAACTAATCCAATTACCATTTCTTCTTAGGCCATTGTAAATAGCACAATCGGGGCCCAGGTGATGGAAAAATGACTTCAAAATCTAGCTGGATCGGACTAAATGTGGAAAGGGGAGGACCAGATGATATGGCTGAATTTGGAGAAAGCCTATGCCCAGCTGTGGACTATGATAGGCTGAGCTGATTGATTGATTGATAATTGGATTTATCAACTGATGAAAATTTCAGATCAACATTTTTTAATGTTTTCGATTGTGACAAAAATACTGTATTTTTTGTCACAATCTTTAATTAATTCCTGGAGGTATGAGCGATACGATTTCGTTTTCAGTTACACCTTGTAATATTGAAATTAGTAGTCACTGATGCATAAATTAATTAATATAAATGGCTTCGATTTGAACTATAATTGGCAATATGACCGTATATAATCGATCCTTTTCATATCCTTTCATCTGTATAAACCATGAATTTGTGGTTTCCTTTGTAAGCTATCTGCCCTAACATTCAATACATATTTGGTTTATATTATTATTTCACTATTATCACAACTCTGTTTAACCAAATCCATGAATGTGAATGGCAGCTAACCTCAGACTTGTATTATTGTGATTGATTTTGATTCTAAACAATTTAGTACTTTAATTTATCATTTAATTGTACGTTGGTTAGCAATGGAAGTTGGAAAACTTAAAAGTGAAGCTTGGATTTTAATCAAATGACAAGCCAGCTTGTACACTTTAGGTCATCAATTCGTTTTCTTTACAGTGAGTTGGTAGTTTTTTTCAATCTAAATTTTTCCCTTTTTTCTATTTGGAATCCAATCTTATTGAATTAATCAAAATTATGAAGTAGATAATCCATGGCTTTTGAGTGAACGTTATGTCAGATGTTTATAAACTGGAATTGACAGAGAATCTTTCAAACATAGCGTTCAACAGAATTCGGCTTGAATGAAAAAGTTTTTCAAAAAGTCTTCGCACGTATATCTTAGCTTACCTTGCGGTGGATGCCATACTTCTTGGCCACGGAAGCCCGGAACAAGTTTGGACAAGATTGGCGAACTTGTCAAATTGGGTTTACGACTTCGTAGTTCGGGGCTCATCCTATCTGTGTAAGTTATGTTCGCACCGGAATGACGTGGTTGTCCAGTTTAATGATGTCATTGTGCGAATAGTTGGTCAAGACGATGTAATTAGTTTGCTATGGACTTCATGATTGGGAAATCTTAATGAAAGGCTAACTAATGGAGTAAATTAGCTGTAAGATGATACGCTTTCTTTATTTGATTGATGTAATAAATTTACAAGCTTAGCTTTCGTTGGAGCAGTCAATTCATCTGACTCTGTTTCGGACTTTTGGAATGTTCATACGTCAATACGTTCTCTTTAAATGTGTATGCCAAAAGGCCCTCTCTCTTCTTCCTTCTACTTTTTTTATATAGGACTGATTTATGAAAGTAATAAATATTTTTTCTCATCATCTTAAACATATGATAATCAAATTAATAATATGATAAAATGGCAAGAGGCTGTTTTAAGGATTGATTGAATTATGTGTATGTGCTATAAATATGAGTAAGCTCCTAGTTTGCATTCTATAATCCTTTGAAGTCAGTCCAAATAATAAAAAATGATGAAATAGCTTAAACTGAATGTTTTTTTTTCGTAGCGATACGTGTTTTGGAAGGATCTACATTAATATTGTTATTGAAATAGGTATCATATTGTAGTGGCTTATAATAATCAAATAATCAGTTTAATTTTCAAAATCCGATCGTTGTTCACCACGGCAGTCACAACTATTGCAAACATTAAAAATCTCAAATCCCATCCTCTGCACACAGCATCACACTGCGATCTCTAGCCAAGCGATTCTATCTCCACAGTTGAAACTTCAGAAATGATAAACTGGTGTTTATACTTACAAGCATATAAAGTAAGAACATTAAACTGCAATAAACTGGACGGGGTAGGACGTGCTCTAAATTGTTTGACTGTACAGTGAAGTTGAGGCCGGTTGGTTGCCGCACATTCCGATTGGTCATTGAGGTCAAATATTTGATGGGAGTTTTTAGTTAAGTACATTTTGGCTGGATACATTTGTTGAATGCTTTGAGTGTGTGAAGATGTAGTTAAGTAAGGGAAATCAAGTAAATGTGGATGATGAAAAACGTAGGTGATGATCATAAAAATGTGAAATTCCAATTCGATTGTTGATTTTAAACAAAACCGCTCTATGTGAATCCGAATGAGCTACGACTCGTTAAGTTGTCACTTTGTTACCTTCATAAGGTAACACTTGCTTAGAATATTTTAACTATGGTCCATAAAATTTTACTAATTATGCAAATATTGACTTATCCACTAAAGTATTCTTCGATAGTGATGATTTTTTAAATATCTATTGTGTAGTTTAATGAATGTCCAAAAAAACACGAATTTATAAAACTAAAGTGAATGAAACGCGTTGTCATTTTGTATCGTTCTGATATAGACAAAAACATGTCTTATATTTTTTTGTTATGTATATGGTGCCTAAAACTAGATTATTCGTTTCATAACCAGCCATCATCCCTATTCACTACGCTTCTACCGTCCAGACTCCATAGCGACAATAGTTTCCGAAATCGTATTCCTTCATTTATTTCCTCTCATTTCACAACATGCACTTCATTGAAAACAGTCTTAATTATGAAGTAGTTAACCGAAAGCTTGGTGGATGAAACTTCGATGACCTAACTACATTTTTTTCGAAAAGTCATTATAAAGGGTTTGGTCCAATTAAAGCTAATGGATGGAGTTTCAGTACGGATGTCCAAAACAAAGACGCAAGTTACAAACTCCATACTGTATATCATGTCGTGGCAATTTGGGAATTAGTTAACTGAAGCGTCTGCGGTCATGGGTGTATACACAGTTTTGTTTGATTAAGAATTGTAATTGATTTATGTATAAGATAATTTTGTATGACTTGTATATGTATGAATGTTTTGCAGACTTAGGATTTGTGGAGTTTACTTTAATTATTCTCGTTTTTTTAGGTTTTCTTTGAAGACGCTTTTAATCAAATCGAGCCATTGCTCGATTTGATTAAAAGCGTCATACTAAATGGTATGTCACGAAATGCATGCCTATCAGGCAGTGCAAATTCGTTTCTTATACCCTTTTTTGCTTTTTTGGCTGTTTAGTAGAAGTGCCAAAAAGGCTAAAAACAGTGGCAAGATCAGTAAATTTACCAGCATTTGGACTGGCTTGGGTTTTTGATTCGTTATTGGCGGGTTATCAACGTTTTACAAGGTGTATTGCACCATCTCATTTTCACAACTGCAACAGAAGTTGCGTTAGAAACTCAGCTGGGCCTCGGAAGAATTTGGACTCCCGCAGCTCCGTCCCCACTTATGAGGAGACACACAGATTGGTTTAAGCTGGTAAGAGTAGGGACTAGGGAGTCGGAGGTATGTCATGAGAATTTCTCCCTAAGTAAAAATACTTAGTCTCCAAATTCTCGCTCAGAACTTCTGAATTAGAACATTTAGATAACGTCAATAGCGGTCTGCGATCCGGAACTGTTGATAGGGTCGGTCGCAGCCGGCGCCAATTAATTGCATTGATTCCTATGACGCCATTACTAACTTAGCTACTGCTTCCGTTCATTAGCAGGTCACTATATCTTCCGATTGTCTTAGTCGTTTATTATGGACTGTCGAACTTAGTACATCGAGTTAGTCTATTCAACATACCAAGTTATGCAGAACTGATTATGTATCAATTTTTTTTAAAAATCTTAAATTAGGGGAATTTTAACAAACTACTAGTTGTGATAGTAACTGTCGTGAGAATGATTCATTATTAAATGATGTAACGGTTTACTCACGCGTAGTTATCGGGGTAGCCCGACTAGTTTCGGACCCAACCGGAGTCCTTAATCATGAGCAGACGCGGCGGGATCGCGAGTCGAACTGACGTCAGCGGTCGCGCATCTCGCTGCATAGCGCCGCGCTCGCGCCGTGAGCGGCGGAGGGGTCGGCGATGCCGGTGTCGCGGGTGGGGGGTCCGCCGTTGTCATCGTCATCATCCGTGCTCCCGTACCGGCTGAGTCGGTGCATACCGTGCTGACCGCGTCGCACTCCAGACTTAGCGTCGTTTGAAGTGACGGAGCATTCAGTGCTGGTTTACACGCTGGTGGCAGTGTCCATCCACAATCTCTGTTAAAATTCGGGTGACGGCTGATTTCTATAGCCTCCCGTACTTTCCGCGGCACGAAGTATTTTTCCCTCGCTAGTACGGAGGCTTTGTCGAATCTTATGTAGTGAGCCGTCCCCGCATTACAGACATGTTCAGCCACTGCCGACTTCTCGGTGTCCATACTCTTCATGCTGCGTATGTGTTCGTCAAGTCTGGTTGCTACATTGCGCCGGGTTTCCCCAATGTAGCTCAGGCTGCAGTCGCACGGTATTTTGTATACTCCCGGAACGCTTAAACGATCCTTGTCCTTGGGAGTGCGGACCATCTGTCGCAGTTGTCCTGGCGGTCGATAGATCGTCTTGATGCTATATCTTCGGCGTAACAAGCGACCTATCTTGTCAGTGACTCCTTGTACGTATAGTAAGTACGCAGGAGTGCGTTGAGCCTCCGCCGGACGCTTGCGAACTTCGCCCGTAATTCCCAGGAGACGTCTGCACTGGCGCCACTGATAACCGTTGCGCTCTAATACGTCACGCACATGCCTAAGTTCCGCATCAACGTATTTGTGGTCGCATAGAGCAAGTGCTCGGTTCAGCAGCGTACGAGGCACCGAAGATAGGTGTGAGTGGTGGTGATGAGAGTCGGCTCGTAGGTACCGGTCTGTGTGCGTCGGTTTCCGGTAGACGGTGTGAGTCACGCGTCCGTTCGGCTCTCGGATGACCAGCACATCCAGGAACGGTAACTTCCCTTCGCTCTCCTCCTCCATGGTGACCTCTATCTTCGCATGCACTTGGTTAAGGTGTGACGTCTGATCCTTCAATGCGTCCCGGGTGACGACAGCAAAAACGTCATCAACATATCGCCACCAATATCGCGGTTTAACACTGGCGGACTCCAGTGCTTTTTCTTCGAACCACTCCATAAAAATGTTTGCTACAACGGGCGCAAGAGGCGAGCCCATGGCCACTCCGTCAATTTGGAGATAATAGTCCCCACGCCACAGAAAATATCCGCTTTTCAAACAGAAAGCGATGCTCTCAACATAGCCAGTAGGTATTGTAGATCCGCATAAAAGGGTAGTTATTATTTGAATGACTTCATCTACTGGTACGTTGGTAAACAGCGACGTTATGTCGAAGCTAACCATTATTTCAGTGTTCTGCAGCTGTATACCATTCAGTAACTCAACAAAATGACGGGAGTCTCTCACGTAGCTGCTCGTTTTGCCCGTGTATGGCTGTAACAGTGTAGCCAAGTGACGCGACAGTTTATAGGTCGGTGCGTCTACTTGGCTAACTATAGGTCGTAGGGGCCAATTAGTTTTAAGATTTTTTGGCAAACCATAAATTTTGGGTGGTGTCGGATTTTGTGGACGTAGTTGTGCTACCAGCTCCTTGTCACCTATGATGTGGAAAAGTTTGTTTACTTTCGTCGTGACTCGAGATGTGGGGTTGTAAGTAACTTTACGATAAACACTTGTGTCGCCCACCATTTGCGTTATTTTGTATTCGTACGCTTCGGTGTCGACGACTACAGTGGCGTTACCTTTGTCGGCTGGTAGCACTAACAGTGACTCATCATTGCGCAACTCCCGCAGGGCACTAACCTCCTTGAGGGTAATATTGCTCTTAGGTAGGGGAGACTTACGCAACCCCTGCGCGAGCGCGGCGCTATGCAGCGAGATGCGCGGCCGCTGACGTCAGTTCGACTCGCGATCCCGCCGCGTCTGCTCATGATTAAGGACTCCGGTTGGGTCCGAAACTAGTCGGGCTACCCCGATAAATACGCGTGAGTAAACCGTTACATCATTTAATAAACTACTAGTTTTTAATGTATAGACCTCGTATATGATCCCTCGATTATGTTATCTTTAAAGTATGTGGGAATCGATACGAAAGAAAGAATTTAATGAGACTATTTTTTGCATTAACCATAATTATGATTTCACTGCACTTATAGCCGAGGTGTAAGGTGACGGTTTCGATTCCCATGTACGTCGACAATTTGTGTGATCCACGAATGCTTTGTCTGAATCAGGGTGTCTTTGAGCATGTGACTTGAATGTTCGTCAAACCCCGCAGCACAAGGAGTAAATTCTAGACAAAGGAAGAGAGAATAGGTTAACAAAAAATCAATACTTTATTTTCTTAGGACTATCAAAAATTATATTATGTGAAAAATAAGTTATTTTGATTATGTGAAACATTATAATGTTTCTAAAAACGAAAAATAATTCTGTACTTTTTTAAATTGACAGTTATTATCAAGCAGGTTATATATTTACACGTTTTTCCACACGTACGAATAGCTTATAATTAAAACAGTCGCCAGAATTTATAATTTGATAACTTACTTAAGAATTCCATTTCATATTACGTCCATTTAGGTAGGTATAAGATATATTCGAAGTGACTATTATTAAAACACATTTGCCTGGTAACTAGAGAATTTATTATTTTAGTAGGAAGCTTTTCACAAATCATAGTAAAAGAGGTTCGGTGTATAAGGGGGACGCTGAATTACAAAGTGAAGAGCGACGTCTTTCGTTCACAACTACAATGATCTTTATTTAAAAAGTAGTAGTGGGAGGCGATCAGATAATCATTAAACTATTAATTGTTTTTCCCAATGTGGTTTTTGGACAGGCTTTGGCAAAAGACCAGCAAAAAACAGTATAACACTAAATCATAAAAATATGCTTTATTAAAACAACACAAAACTACCGATTGCATTTGTTTTTGAATGGCGCCGGACTAAGGCATTTAGCCCTTAAAATTTATGTCAAATGCACAACGTCATTCAAACACAGAATAAGCATGCTTGGATCAAACAAATGCTTGTAATTTTCGGAGATCGAACAAACGTCACGTCGTGCCCAAGGACACGGAGACTTAAACCACTGGGCAGTCCCTGCAATATTAATTATGAAACTCAAAGAACACGAACAAATTAATTCCTTGCCAAAATAAATAGCACAAAATTTCACTATAAGCAGCGTTCCATTCTGATTTACCTACAAGTTACCTTTGTATTTATCTTTCGCTCTCCTGGGGAATCAAAGTCAAATAAAAGCGAACAAAGATCAACAAAAACCCGCCGACACGTACAAACAATATGCCTATTGCTTCGCACATATTATGCTTTGTATAATAAAGCCTGTTTGCTTCCTGTTACCCTTTTTTTGCAGGTTTTAAGAAGATCAGAGATTAGATTAGGCGTAGGAAGAGTGCGTTTTAATCGAAGAGCTGAATGGAGAGATGTGGAGTCGAGAGAATCGGCATATTTAACTGGGTTCCCTAAAAATAGGTGATTGTTTTCATATCTAGCAGCGGTTTTTAAATTTCAACCAAGATTTGTTTTAAAACTGCTCATAATATTTGAACTGGATAAGAAGAGATGGTCAGAGAGATTTACTGTTTTATTTTCCTTTTTTTGTACAGAATAAAAAAATACGTATCCAATTTTTTTTGTAAATCTATTTGACGGACTAATTAGATACTATTTTGTTACCTAATTCTCATACAAACCAATTGTAAAAGGCTCACGAACGGCATAAAAGAGATAAGCTCTTGGAGACAAGAAAAACTTGAGTACAAAAACACAACGCTATCAACTTTCATCCTCTTGAGCCGAATGGAGTGGGATTTGGAATAAGATGTTACGTCCAATACAAATAGATTATTACACGTATTTTCAGTGAGGAAATTATTGTTTCTGATTGGATCTATTTTCGTCTTTACATGATGAGATATAGAACTCGTCAGATTTAAACAATACTTACAATAAGAGGTCTTTATTTTATTGTTCCGTTTAAGAAGAATAAATACGGAACAAACTTACTGAGATACCATTGTCTGTTTGTCACTTTATCTCTTGAACTGAGGGTTATTAAGGTCATAACTTTGTTGTGATGATTAAAATTGTGGACTCTTCCCAGTCGCTTAATATTGGTTTCACCAGTCCAATTTGAAGTATTGTCTTCTATTTTATTGAATTAATTTCTCTAATTCAAAAGCGGATTTTATTTAACATACAACACAGCAGGATATTTTAAATTAATAGTAAGAATAAGTATTACAACTATAAAGCAACTATGTGGTTGTGAGCAACATTATTCGTATACACAAAAATACATGACAGATCACTTAAAGTGACCATAAAAACAGGTAAAAGACCTTCAACATACAAAGACAGAGCCCGCAAAGCATCATTACAGTGCATAGCTGCGTACAACTAATAAAACAAACAGTTTATCTCAGACATATTACAGTTGACTTTAAAACGACAAAATTGAACGAAGTCTTCTATACATCACGACGAAGATAAGAGCTGCTTTGAACACGTACAACTTGAACCCATTAACCTTTTAGTTTATTATTAAGTACACTACAAAGTGCTAAAAGTACCTGTTTGCTGGTTATTGTCGTATGGACTTATGGTCGCTGCATGAATGCAGTCTGGTTTTTAATATTTTCAGGCAATTTTTTTTTTCCAGGGTAAGATAGAAAGATGTCTGGAGTGAGCTAGTGTGGTGATCAATGTTTAAAGCTTTCCGATGTGGGTATACTCACGCGTATTTATCGGGGTAGCCCGACTAGTTTCGGACCCAACCGGAGTCCTTAATCATGAGCAGACGCGGCGGGATCGCGAGTCGAACCAGTCGGGCTACCCCGATAAATACGCGTGAGTAAACCGTTACATCATTTAATAATGAATCAGTCTCACGATAGTTATTATAAAAATATGGGGATATGTTGTGACTACCAGTGGGTTGTATATAGACTCGTATTATTTATTTGTCAACAAAATAACTGTTGATCCTGTTAGAGATTGGTAGAGTTATTTAATGATGCAACGGCTACTCACGCGTAGTTATCGGGGTTTCCTGACTAATTTCGGACCCAACCGGAGTCCTTGATCAAGAGCTGACCTGGCGATTTTCTCTGACATATCGTAATAATTTATTTTTTTATCTTTTCTGTACTTTTTTGATACTATTTGGTTTATACCACCTGAACATACATTTTTAATTGTCAAAAAGCTATAGATCTCTGAATTTGAGTGTTGGGAAGTGATACTGACAAGATTTGATATACTGAAATTTATTTATCATCGTAAAAACTTTGCTGAGCCTCGATTTTCAGTATTTTTGAATTAAATGATCTTGAAAATTTAAACTGTCTAGTCCATAAGTCTTGGGGTACAGCTTGATGACGGACGGACTGACACCGGAGTAGTACAGAACCCTTAAAAGAATTATAATATCTTTCGAAAACACTCATAAAATGTATTAAAATCACGAGCAATGACCCTTATTTAAAAACAAGTACTTGAGAGCTTATTAAAATTTTAATCGTAGATAAAAGGACGGTATCCGAACGAAAATAATTTAACAATTTTGTTCTGAAGGACCGAAACTTTTATAAAGCTTTGAGAGTTCATTTTGATTGAGAACATTCCTTATGATTATTTTTAATGGAGGTTTTATATTGAATGTTCTTCTTTGATTACTGAAAAGTTGCTTCATCACTTTTTTTTTAATCGAGAGAGAAAGAATTAGACCTGGTTGCAACAACCAATTTAAACAAGGGGATGTACAGTTTTTTTTAAGCAAGCTTATATACTGCTTTGGAATCAAAGTAGTCAAAACGACTATTTATACAAATCTAAAGTTGAAAAAAGGTTTCACACATATATATAATGCTGTAAAATTTTCAGATCAATCGGAACCCGGTAAATGGATCAATAAATGTAACTTCAAAAAGAAAAATCAAAAGCTTGTAATCTGTAGACTTTTGACAACTCATGAATATAATTACTCAGGACTTGGCGGTAGCCTCAATTATGGCAGACCAAACTACTGTTTGATTACAAACTCGAAATGTAATTTCAAAGTTATTTATAGGACTCAATATCAAAATCGAAAAAAGTTCTATTTTTATCGAAGAAAAATGAAACGTATTGAATACTGTGGATAGCAGTTTTTACTCTGCAATTACAAAGTGTACACAAACCAGAACGAAATTACGTCTATATATAGATAACTATCGAATGTAGGTTTACCAATCCACTATTTGAAACGCAAACAGTTTTTTATTTAACCTGCTGCTTCCAATTTAAACACTATTTTAACATTGATTAAGGTCCATGTTAGAGTACAAGCATTTCATAATGATATAGACGTTAGAAAATAGAACGCGTTACGTATTCAAATAATGTCTGGATATACATTCTATGTTATTGAAAGAACGGCTCCCACACTAAGGAATTTATTCCTTGTACGCAAGTTTGTGCACAAAGACTCAGAACAATCATTCGTTGATCACACGAATTCTTGTCCCACATGTTGCGTTCAGCGGATTCGCCGTGGCAACTATTTATTAATCGACTATCCATGCAAGTAGAGACACCCTTTTTCCCTTTTTCAGTAAGGCAAAGGAATCCTCATGGAGAATCAGTCCTTCAGGGGAGAGAACGGGTAGTGTCAGACTCTTGCTGACTAAACCTAAGCCGCCGTGAAACGTCATCCGCGTTTGTGTGTCGGTGTATGGCAATGCGTTGCAATCCTTCATTCACAAGTAGAGATACCTACCATGGAGAAACCGTTTCATTATTTTTGTTTCATAACATTTTTCACACCCTGCAGTAAGTTTTTATCAGACTTTAAGTCGTCAAACCCAGTTTCGTAACTCAGTATATGTCAAACGCAGTTTTAAATCCAGAATATACAAACAAAACCAGGAGGCGTGACCTGTCCTCCAATCGCGAGATCCACTTCGCTTTTTATTATATTCGAGTATAAACAATTAAAACTTTTTTGCGAGAAAGGGAAGGCGGGAAATTCAAACGTATAATGACAAAAGTAGAATAAAATATGAATGGAAATAGGATTGTTTGGAACTTTTTGGTACGCTGATGGGATAATACTGAACAAAGGATTTTTTTATTCGTAAAAGATAATTTAAATATCAATATCGGGAATGTTTTGTAGATGGGAAATGTTTACAAGCTGGTTTAAGGCCGGCCAATTGTGTTTTTAATATAAAGACGATGCAAAAGGAGAATATTTTTAACATAGGTTGTTTTAAAAGATTATGTATTTGTCCTAAATTTGAGCATAGGAATTACATTTTGCTTATAAATATTTAAAAAAATATTATTAAAAATAATCCTTACCCAAAGCTATCTGTTGGTATTACAACGGGGTTAAGCAAACATTGGTTGGTACTGTCATAAATTCGACAGGTGACCAACATTTCCAGTAAGTTTTTCTTTACTTTTCTATTTTAATAGAACCGTTTTGATGAATTTTATATCTATACTAATATATAAAGCTGAAGAGCTTGTTTGTTTGAACGCGCTAATCTCAGGAACTACTGGTCCAAATTGAAAAATTATTTTTGTGTTGAATAGACCATTCATCGAGGAAGGCTTTAGGCTATAAACCATCACGCTGCGACTAATAGGAGCGAAGATACAATGGAAAATGTGAAAAAACAGGTATAAATCATAACTTATATCTTCTACCCACGGGTACGAAACGCGGGCAACAGCTAGTAACCTTGTACGACTCATTAACTTTCTTTGATTACGTACCCTGGCCTTTTTCTTTTAGCTTTCTTCTTACTTAGGTACTAAGTCTCACACAGATCGCGTAACTTCATACGGACTATGTACCATTTTAAGTGTTTTATTTTTGTTACTCATCCACCAGTGTTTAAATAAGGATCGAGATATATCCATCAGCAACCCTAATTCTTTAATGGAATCCATAAAACAGTTTATTCTTAGATTTTTACTTTTATTTTATTCTGAGAAAATCTTCGTAGAGTTATCATATTTAATGCTTTTTAATAAATAAAGTAAAGAACAAAGTAATTTTAGATCAATCACTTCCTATTTAGTACTACATACTTAACTTATATAGAGTTCTTCTGCTTGTTAATATAATATGACTAGCTGACCCAGCAAACGTTGATTTGCCGAATAACTTTTTTTTCTAGTTGTTTGTATTTTTAATGCCACATTATAAAAAAAATAAAAACAAACAATTTCGTCCACAAAATAAAATATATTTTTTTAGTGTGAGTAACCCTTATCACTTAGGAGCATGAGAAATAGATGTTAGTCGATTCTCAGACATACTGAATACGCATATAAAATTTGGTAAAATCGGTTTAGCCGTTTCGGAGGAGTACGGTAACTAACATCGTGACACGGGAATTTTATATATTAGAAAGAAGAAGATATGATATTCCATAACTTTTTCAAAACACCAAGTAGCAAGCAAAGCTTGTATTATGAGGCCACTGATAAACATACTTGTAATATTCTAAATAGTTTTTTCTAATAGATGTTTTACCATCCTAATCTTATTTTTACTAATTACTTAATTATCATTGTAAAATTCTGTCCACGATTCAAAAATTACACCCAATCGCAACCCCGGAAAATTGCAAAAAATGACAATATCCTGTTAGTAGTCGAATATATTGAAGCTGATATACACCGCGAGAAATACGCATGTTGTAATACATTGCCGGCGAGGATACATCAGTTTTGGTTCCGAAGCCGAGCGACTACGCAATGTATCACAAGTTGCACGATATATCGCATCACCTAATGTGCCTTAAAGAACAGCCAATTAATTCTGTGATATGTTTTTCACAAGCTTTGTTTGTATTCCTAATAAAATAAAAACGGTTTTTCGTATTTTTAAACAATTCGAAAGACTTTTCCTGTTCCTTGTGAGCCTTTTATTTTGTTTTATTTTTGAATCGCATGACCTTTGAGAAACGGGAGAATGTAAGATAGGGGAAAGTCGACGCTTTTTGTCTCAATAAGATCTCGAAATTGGTTAATGTTTTTCTTCAATAGCTTCAAGGTTTGGAAGAGAATCTATTCTTGTTGGATTTATTTACAGAATGCGAAATCAATGTAAAAGCATATACATACGAGTATGAGGCTTGGGAGATATTTTTGTGACTTAAGCTGGTCGGCCCGGCTGTTATTCCTACATCTTTGAAACCCTAGTTCACATAAATGTTCACCTTTGTTTAGTCCTAGCTACCGCATTAGGTTAAGTAACCTGTAATGGTAGATTAGTGTGATAATTAAATAAATAAATAAAAATCTTTGAGAGTCGTTATAGGTAGTCAGAAGCTTGGAAGTCTGACAGCCAGTCTAACCAAGAGGTATCGTGTTACCCAGGTAACTGGGTTGAGGAGGACAGATAGTCAGTCGCTCCTTGTAAAACACTGGTACTCAGCTGAAACCGGTTAGACTGAAAGCCGACCCCAACATAGCTGGAAAAAGGCTAGGCTGATGATAAAGCTGGTCAGCCCGAGGCGACAGAGATTGGGAAGCAGTTGCCTCTTACAGCAAAGCAGTCATGGCAGTCAGGCTGGCAAAGGAAGCGGTTTAAAACGCGTCACAGAGAGTGACAGAGTAAAACGCTTTGGGACTCAGGAGCCTCGTGACGACTGCGGGTTTTTGGCACTGAATTATATTCAGCATTAAAATTCATTATTAAATTACACAGACGAGTTCAAAATACCTTGAACATTCAATGAACTCAAATACAAGTCTGTATAACATAGTACCTCAACCTTAAATCATAATAAATGATTATGGTCAACATTAAACAGTACTTCTGTCCCCCCTTTATATATGCAAAAAGTTTGAAACGAAACTTTGTATTAAATGCAAAAACTAAAACTATGCAAATTGTTGTTTGTTTAACAAAAAGTCACTGGTCGTGAGGCATGTGTTTGACAAACATCACTTTTAAAAACATAAAGTTGAGCTTTTAAAAATCAAAACGTTTTAACATACATGGCAGTTTTATCCAGTAAAAAAATAAATGTGGTGTTACGCATGTTCTCTCTTGACATAATCCTAACTTATATCAGCCTAGCTCTTTTCCAACTATGTTGGGATCGTTTTTTAATTTCGATGCCTTTTTCAGGCATTTTAGAAATTGAGATAAAATTAACTCTCTTTTTGCGTTTCCAAAATGTTATTTTTCTGTGGAGAAAGACCTGAAAGAAACTACATTAGTTACACTTAAAAATCAGAATGCAACAACAGCGTTAGTTAACAAAGCTTAGAAATCATCAAATAGTGAAAAAATAAATAATCTTTTCGACAAGAGTGCTCGGTGAAATGTAATTTGTGTATAGGCTCAATTTTCATGTTTCATGTTTGATGATATGACGACTCATCAAATATACTATAAAGCTTTTCAGTTCCCGCAAAAAGTTGGCTTCAATATTGGACCATTTTTATATTGAGCCAATTGCAAATATTTGCATGAACAGTTTTGGTCACAAATATTAATATGTGAAACATGCTGTCGAAAAGTTTATTATATTCTGGAAACATTTTTTGTTGGTAGAGATTTCTTATGAAATAAGATAATAATAATTAATAATAAATAATTCTATTTTTCTACTTCGTGTGTACATTATACGTTAAATAAATAAATACTAACTTTTGAAGTACATTTTGTTTAAAGACGCTTATGAAAATACGTTAAACTAATCAAATTTCTTCAAGAAAAACAGTTTATTTTCAAAAATTTACTTGAATGAATTTTATGGGACCAAATCGTCATCAGCTGATATAAAATATATTATATAGTTTATGAGTTAAATTTTTCGGTAGTTGCAAATCCGAAATTGTACATATAAAGAATAAGTTTCACCGACTGGTTCAACATTTTTTATTTGAAATAAACGTTTTGCTACAGAACCAACCTTATAATCATCTACTACGAGTATGATATAAATTCGTTCTACTACTTTCTTTATAAAGATAAAAATCAAATTAAAAATATTAAGAAAATAACTTTATGCTAATAATTTGTTAGAGGAATTGCAATTGTTTCAGCGCTGCGAATTTAATTTCAAGAAAATCTGGTGCATATTTTAAGTTCTTTTTAGAAGTCGTTATTTAAAATGGAAGTCTTGCTATACGTATAAAAAAGCAAGTCCCTTAAAAATAATGATGGAAGAAAGATTCATTAAAAATCTATTCTTATTATCTAAAGTGAGAAAAGTTTTTTTAAACTGACGATTTTGTACAATGAGATTTTACTTCTGGCAGAAGAGAATATTATTTTCTTGCAGATGGATGAAATTATCCTGGTACCACGGTTCTTGAAAAACAGCCTGGTAACGGAGGGATAGACAGACAGAAAGCGATGCCTCAATCAAACGGCGAAGTTTTTACCTTTTGGCTACGGGACCCTAGAAACGACTCCCACACCAATTATTTTAAATCTTATGTAGTGTCATAATAAGTACTCTTATCCCATGCTCAAGAAACCTATGTATACTCTGAACCAGTATTCGGAGATCACAACAATGTTTATCCTACAACTTTATATACAGACAGATCTTCGTTATTTGTCGCACAATATACATGGTTAACTTTTTCATTTACCTATGTACATCTTTAACATTCCCCAAAAGTCTCACATAACAATCTCTTTTTAAAGTTCTTCTTTAAAAAACAAATTTAGCTCTAAACGTTGAACGAAGAGCAAAACTAAATGAGATATCACGCGCAGAACATGACCTCGAATGCATTACTCCGCACTTAGCCGTTTAATGTGGGAACAGCGGCTTATTAAAATAATTGGAGCATGGTTTGAGCCTTATCTCTCATTATTCTAGGGTGAGATAAAGGCTTCGGGTACAGAACTGAAAAGCTTGAAGAATAAGAGAAAAAACAAAGTAGGATAACAAATTTTTAAACCTTCAAAAGCAGTCTTTCAGTATGGACTCCTTCCAAAGGTTGTCTATAAAAGATTGCTCTAAGCTATAGATACCATTGCCCATACAATAATCATGGTGCAACAATGACTAATCTTACTATTTATAATTGTTAAAATAGCTTGCAATTTCGCATATCAGATTGACTGATGCTCATTGATATTATGAAGAATTATCCTGATATAAACTGAACATTTGGTACTACAGCAAGATAAAACGAGCCTCTTATTAAAGATAACAACAGTAGATCCTTAAGCATGCCATTAAAATAGTACTCGAAATTATATTTTCAGAAGCGTACGAATATTAAGATGCCGATATTTTTTCAAATCACAACGTTAGCCACTTGCTTTTAGATAAAATGGAAGTAGATCTACTACTTAAATATGAACTTCACTCAATAAATTCGTTTAAAAACAGAAAAAGAAACTATATCATGAACCAACATTTGTAACCCTAAAAAGTTTTTAAAACATTACGTAATACTGATTCCCAAACACACCCTTTAGCCCATCCCAGATTAGAACAAGGAAGCAAAGCAAAAAACTTGGAAGCAATACGTCTTTGTCGGTCGCATACCTAATCTAATTGCCACGAACGAATAAAGGAAAAAAAAACATGCCTCGGCACTCCGAAGGAAACTGTTTCCCTTTTGGAAGCGATTTCTTGGAAAAAAGTGACCTATATGGAAGCTTAAAAATACTTAATCGTTATTTTTGGATGTTTTGCCTTACATCAACGAGCAGCGATAAAGAGGAAGTATAAAATATTCACATACCGTAAAATAAGATGAGCTTGGATGTATGTAAGATCAACTTAATATACCTATAGATATATTATGTGTTTGTTCAATTTAATGTGCCTATAGGTATAAACTACATTGATTATTGCATCAGAAGTAACAAATTATGACAACTTGCAGATTTTATTTAATTACCTCTTTTGGATTTGCAACAATACGACGTCATGTTCATGGTTATTTAAAAACCTTCCTCGCTTTTTAAAGAACAAATCATTACGTAAGCATTTGTAAATACACCCCTCACCCAGCCTTCCCCTCTGCCGCAAAGCAAGACACAAGTCCATGTATTATGACCAAATGTTGCAAAGATCATTCAGTTTTTACCTCATAGATGGAACCGAATGTTTGTTACCCATGAACATCTATTTCGTAATGTAATTTGGCAACCACGAGGCAGATGGAGCGGTACAAAATAACAACAATTGGCAAATTAGAGTTACCTAACTTTGTTGAGAGTTTGTTACGATATTAAGACGTTTTGGTGATTCTTTTGTGAGGGATCTCGACGCTCTTGCCAACCATTCAATAAACACAGCTTTGGATGTTTATGAAACACGTGGTTTGGAGAAAATGAAGCCTATATTACACAATATCTTAAAAATATGACGTGTACGTTTAGACCAAACACTCGTCTGAGATAAGACAGTTTTGTCTCACATAGACGAGTCTGTTTTACTCGACCATGATGCAGTTTCTGTAGGAATTATTACGGTAACTTTCGTGAGGCGGATGCATACTTATTTATTTCAGGCTTACTTACAGGGACTTATTGGGATAGAATGACAAATTTCAGACCCAACTAGAATCCTTTATCACGAGCTGACATTATTTTACACAACCAGGCTATGAAACGTTTGGATTTAAATGCGTCTTCGTATACTTTTTCGTGTTAAAACTGTCTTGTTCCAAATGAATTTGCATTTAGGTATTTAAGTTTGGTTAACAGAAAACACAAATATACACAAGAAGAAGTAACTAATGTTGTATTACTGGACTTTACGAGAATTTTCGAAATTTCCTTATACTAAAGTTGAATTAGACAAAGCCAAAGAACTCAAGTACTTTACATTATTTCATTGATTTCAACAATAATTTATGAGCAGACCACACTACATTAACCCAACAGACGCACCTGTAAATCATTCCCTTCCTACCGCTTTAGTTTGCCGTCAAGATGACTTATCGCAACGCATTGGATTGGCCGATTAGATTGGACACACGATCTGTACGGATACCGATCTTAATTAGATACGGTTTGTCATGATGTAGATGGAAGCTTTTGGGCTAAAAGAAATGGAGCAAAAACAATTGAATATTGTCTCTAGTAGTAAGTAGTAGTAAATTAATGATAATGTATCCAACACTAAAATTAATTTAGTAACGGTTGTCGGCTTTTCTCGTGACGCTGCCTCCGCGTCACCTCATGAATAAGGACTCCTTTGGGTCCGAAACTAGTCGCGGTTTCCTGATAAATGTGTGTTAGTAAATAGTATTTAAATAAATATGAATTCGTCTCACGAAAGTTATGATGATATAGAACTGTTTCTGCAAGCAGCAAGTATATGAGCTAGCACAAACACACACACACACACACACACTAACACGCACACGCACACACACACAAAACGCACATATTGATCTCAATTTGTTTATTAATGTTTTATAAGTAAGACTTAAGTTTAATTTTGTTTTTTTAATTTGTAATGTTTAATTTTTATCTACTATTAATTTGATACACAATGTTTATGATGTAATTAGGAAGAGCGAGGCCTCCTAGCACAGGTAAATACTTACTTAAAAGAAGGTCTCCATGTAAGATTTTATGATTATGTTTACTTGTGTCAAATAAATATTTTTTTTTTTTAAAGTTATTATAGTTATATTATGAATTAAACACATTCATAACGAGTGGATTCACAGTTTGATGGAGAAATAGACGTGACTAACCAAAATTATACTGATAGAAGTTGAAGTTGAAGTTGCAAAATTCAGAAATAATTACAATGTGCTAGGGGATTAAAAACTCTAAAGTTATTACAACCTACTATGTACAACGTTGTTTAATTAAAAACAACAAGACAAAAAGTAAAAACAGGAATGATCCCATTTCACTCAAAAATAACTGGAAAAATAAAAATATTACAATGGATTCATTCATGGTACTTATTCTTCACAATTCTGCGTAAGATCGTTCCAGAAATCATTCGAAAGCAATCGAAAACTCTCGTATTTATAATAATATTGTTAACAAGATTTTTAAATAAAAATGAAACAATGAAGTTCTTCCCAGAACGGTAATCAAGTTTGTTTAATTAGTTACATAAATACTGTTCCAGAGCGCAGTGAAATTGATTTATCAGTCTTCTGTTATTTTCATTCTGGTCTTCAACATTTTGTGCTCTTGAAAATTCGATACGCCAATAATTACTTCTAAAAACTAGGATGTGTCTCAATGGTTTCTTTTTCCTGTTGATATAGTAATCCTCCAAACTATATAAATTTTACTCCTTGTTTACTATTTGTGAATTACATATTTCAGTTCAAAGAAAACCAAATGAATGTTTATTAAATATATATTTTTTAAAATATTACATTCTACATGAAAATCCTTTTAATCACAATCATTGTAACTAAGGATCACATCTCTTCAATACAGTCCTTATTTCTGTTATTTTGATTTGATCGACGTATGCCTTATCCGATTCCAGACAACAGAATATTAAACAAAAATCGTCCAAAATTACGTTTCAAAACAAAAATAACTCTACAACATCTTTCTGGCACATAAAATGATCAACCAATATACACAGCGACCCTTAAACTCTTGCAATCCAATTAAAACAACTATGAAACAAGTGAATTTTATCCGGGTACGTCGGTACGGCTCTCATTAATTCTTGGCTATGTTTCCTCGCCGCAGTGTCAATATTTTCCAGCGTAACTCCGCGAATGAGGGATTTCATTAATAATTTCTGTTTGTTTAGTACTTGGGACTATGCATGGCGTCAAAAAGTTGGGTGAGTGGGAACTAGTGTTGCCTTTTTATGGTATGGTATTTAAATTTGTGCTGGAGTTGCTGTGATATTTGACAATTTTCAAGTCTGTGATATAACAAAGCAGAATAATAATGATGCCCCACTTTTAGATTGCTCTGCAGTGTGTTTATTTTAGGCAGTTATTATCTTTTGAGATCACAAAGAGAAATCATTGACACAAATAAATTTACCCTTACATTCATTTACTTGCGAAAATTTTCCCAAGCAATCAGATTGAACTTCTGTCAAATGATAACATTTTGCCCAAAATAACAATTACATTATTCACGTTCAACTGGTCTTGTTCTTTAAAAATTTGGGCCAAAATTAACAAAACGCTTTACGAATTCGTTCACCCGCATACTTATTAGAGCTTAAGTATATTTTGCAAGGAATTCGAGTCACCGGACCAACGAGATGGCTAAGGAGAAATGTAAAATTTTATCCTCAATTTTCCTTTTGAAATTCAAGAGGAAGTATGAACAATAGATTTTTTATAACGGAAAATGTTTTGGGTCGCATTTCGTCATGATATTTTGACTTACAGAGATAAGGGAGAATAATTATAAATGTGCGGGAGTAATTTAAATGTCTTCTTTTGTTGGCATTAAGAGTTTTACTTTTGCTGGTTATAAATATCCAAAATAAAGAAGATTTTTTAAGAAGTTTTTGTTAGTGAGCTATGAGTACTAGCTTGGGAATTAAAAATTCTTCTCAAAACAACTTGATAAAAAAACGCACAATGATTGAAAACAAACCTAGGCTTGTGCAGAACGCAGTTAATTTTTTAATAATCTGTGTACCCCTGCAAGTTACTGCACATTTCACTAAAGATGTTGGTTGAATTCATTATATTTTGACACGTTTTGGGAACGTGGGAGTATTTTTAGGAAAACTAATGACGATGCATGCCACAATATTCGAAGCATGTTTCAGGAGACCAGTAAACACATAAATTGAATTTAGCCACCGACGCCATTTTGGCAAGTTTGAGTGGTAATATTATTATATGTCACGGTGGTTTGTGGTCTATTTACCGAACTTATAATTATAAACAAGGTAGGAGCCCCTGATATTTAATTATTATCTAGAATTCACTGGTTTCAACCTTTTTTGTTTTCCAAAATACATACTGTTAGCAAAAAGTTTTCCTTTCATATCCTGTTTTAATATTTCACAGGTTCTAATAGAATGATTCTAAGTATTCGAAACTAGAAATGTCAAAAAAAAAACGATTGACTTATCAGAATATTTTCCCCATGTAGAATCAGTATTTGTGCTATTATTATCAGAAACAGTAGCAGTAATCTAGTCTAAGAATACGGAACTAACCTAGTATGTGATTCAATACTCAATACTCAATCATTTATTGCATTCCATATGTTACAGAGATGGTAGAAAATAAATAGCAGTTCAATATGGACCCTGTTGGGCACGTAAAAAATATAGGAGAGAGGAAGAGGGCAGAATAGCAATTCAGAAAAATTTATATTGCCATAAATAATAATTGTATAATATTAATAATAGTTGTTACTTTCATTATTTTTTTTATTCTTGAAGTTTACCAAAGATTGTCTTTCAGATTTGCTCTTACCGATAATACCGCCCTTTGTGGCACAATGTAACTAATTGTATTCTTGCAGAAATTGCTAAAACAATCAGCAGATTGCTATAAGCAAAGAAAATCTAATTGTATTTATTGAACCTTCTTGTTTAGTGTGCAATAAAGAATCTATCTATCACCTACCTATCTAGGCAGGCGGTGAATCATCGGATTCAGGATTGTCCCGAAACAGATCTGGTACTTGCCTCAAATGGACGCTGAAATGCAGTGCTCAGGCTATCTGGTATCAGTTAGCATGGGCTAAAGCGATTTGTAAATGCATTTGTGCTGTTAAGGTAACTTTAAAGGCAAGTGGCAACTAAGTAAAGGCGTATGTGACTTTAACTGAATAAGCATCCAAATTGTTTAATCGATGAAGGCGTTCTACATTCTAAATTTATTGTTTTGTGCTCGTATTTTCTTTTATTTATTTTTTGTTATTCGGAGTATAATTTGGCCTAATTTTTTCGACGTTTATAATAACGACCATAAAAGTCACAATTTTGGACCGGACTACGGTTATCAATCGAAAAAGTGACTTCAAAATCAATCCTAAAAACATATATTAAGCAAAAAAAAAAGGCGAAATAAGGACAGATTATGTGAACGCTCAACTGCCACATACTGACAATAGAAATAATATAATAAAATTGAACTTTGAAAGGTCAAGCTATAAAGGTGTTACAACACTTAAGTGTCACAGAACGACCCTAGTTTCATTGTTCTTGTTCTGTCAATCCAATTGTCAATTACTCTCGAATTCTACTTTAGGACATTTGTACGGAAAATTGGACTTAGTTTTTGGTCTATATTTGGAGTAAATAGGTAATTGTTTTCAAAAATAATTTTATTTTCAAAGCAAAAATGCTAAGTACTTTTCTGATGTAGTTTTTTGTGAATATTTCATATTTAAATGATACCACGATTTACTAACGCGTATTTATCGAGAACGCAAGTCTAGTTTCCGACTGAATTGAAGTTCTTAATCATGAGCGAACGCGGTGGCGTCATTCACATGCATAAACTTACTCTCAAATAAGGTTTCAATTAAGTTTTAGCAGCAAAAATATAACGCAAAAAAGAAGAAAAATAATAGAGTCATTTAAATATAAAAACACCGAAACCCAACGTAATAAATAAAACTGATTCAGTCGTTCCATTGGCGCATAAAGGATCGTCCGTCAGTCACTGACGTAGACAAATCGTGGGTTGCCAGCAAATTAATCGGGAAAGACGCACTCTCAGACATTGTACTACCCGATAATATTGAGCGGCACCCGGTAGAATAACCGGGTACGTTGGATACCCGGGTATTAATCGGTACAGTTCACTGAACAATCTGAAGGCGATATGAAATTGGGTGTGGATAATGGGATAATGATTTTATTACATAGTTATTGTTTACAAAGTTACTTAAATTTTAAGTGTTTGTGTCTTAAGAAAGACTTGACATAAAAACTAATATAATTTGAAAATATAAGTAGGATGATATATATAAATAGCTTGTTTTTTAAGTAATGTTCTTCTTTGGGCTTCCGCATGAAATGGGTTAAACGGGAATCCTATAACTAAGCCCTGATGTGTGTTCATCCGCCCAAAGTCTGTCACGTCGTATGTCATGAAAAGTGATAGCTTGACAGTTTTTTTCAAATGTTTTGATGGTTGATGGGTAGCCAGTTATTTTTACATTTTTTAATCTATTAAGTACTATGGAACTCGGGTCGAGTCTGTATGAGGTTGACCATATAAATTGGCACGAGAAAATGGAGGAATATGCTCAGAAGTGAGAGGCTGCGGATAACGATAATGATGATGATGAATACGGAAATTGAATCGCACTTGAACGCTAAATAATACTGCTTATTTTAAAATAGTCTGTACTTCAATAAACTCCATATATACACGAGTAAATTCCAACTCCTAAAGGTTAATAAAATCAAGTTAATTCAATACCCTTTTGACACGCTAATAAAATTAAAACAAGTGTGTTGCGCTTACATAGCTTAACTAACCACTGAGCAAATATAACGAAAACAAAACCAATTCGATCAAACAAGCCACTATATAAATACTGCAAATTAAATAAACAAGTAACCCGAACAAAGTGTAAACGCCTTATAGAATTATTTGAGCTAATTCACTATTGAACAATAATTTGCTAAATGAAATCTCTCGGGTCGCTAACTACTCGTAACGTGAATTTGTGACGGCAAAACGCGCATGAATATTTGAGAGAACATTTTGAGAATGTGGTATATAATTTTGGTTGTAAACTTTTAGCGTATTTTAATAAGGCTATTATTTAAATTTAGTTGAAACTTGTCATATTTTTATTACAGAGTTATATTGTAAAGAAAAAAGTTCAGATGGATAAAATGTCGCCGCGTATAATGGCGCATCTAGTCATACTGTAGGTGTTAATTCTGAGAATCATCATAAATGTTACAGTAAAATAGAAAGGTATTACCAATGGCCAGTACTTTCTTTCTTACTTCTCCACTACTCCTTCCCGTCAGAGACTTATAAAGTAGTTTCTTTGTTCTCGTTAAGTAATCAGAAACATTTGAATTCACAGTCGCTCGTCAAAAAGGCACGTAACTCAACATAGGAATCCTCATTAATACGTAATTTGTACTTTCAAGGAACCTCAATTTTAAACTCAAACAAACTGGTCTAGAGTATTCAAAAATTTTGTAAAATTCTCACTGAAATAAAGTTAGTATGGAAATAATGAAGTGAATATTAGAATAATGTTGAAGTTGTAAATTTAGAGCATAATGAGTTTAAGGCAAAATGTTGCCGTTTTCAGATGTAGGTACGTCTATTATTTGATAGAAACTGTCGTGAGAATGATTCATTATTAAATGATGTAACTATTTGTAACGCGTGAGTAAACCGACTCACGCGTATTTATCGCGAGTCGTACTGGCGATCGACTTTTTTTATTTCGACTCGCGATCCCGCCGCGTCTGCTCATGATTAAGGACTCCGGTTGGATCCGAAACTAGTCGGGCTACCCCGATAAATACGCGAGAGTAAACCGTTACATCATTTAATTACGTCTATTATCTGCTAGAAACCACTCCGTGTTTTAGTCTCTCAAAAACAAGAGAATCTTTACAATCGTTATGTTGATGAAATAACACGCATGATACATCTTTTTAATTTTACGACTTGTATAATTCTGCACTCATGTCTTACAAACTAAATATCTTGTATCTTCTCTCTCACTCACTCATCTCAGCCTATAGCTGTCCACGGCTGGACATAGGCAGAAGCCTGGGGAGCCATATGTTCTCCAGCGCAGCCGGTCCATTGCCACCTGCATCCAACGAGACCCAGATTGTATCTTCTACCATGTACCTATCCAATTTAGATTGTGTTGGTATGTTGTGTTGGTTTGTGATATCCCCCGCGACACAAAAAACGACAAATTCCTAAGAGCAGGAGTTGTTTTTTATTAAAAAAAAACTGTATAAAGTATTTCCTAACAGGCCAAAATACTTTGCAAACGATATTTTCATCACGACTAATACGAAAAATACAGTTTTCTCAGATCTTATAAGAAGTTTGCTCTAGTTCAAAACTTTTAAATAGAATACCAATGATTCGGAAAACAGGGAGCAAATGTTGCAATACGAACACTAAGTTCTCGATAGGAAACTTTGTCTTAACATAAAACTTCTGGAAGCGTTTCCACTAAATGCAGTTTTTAAGTGGCGATTTAATATTATCAATTCTGTTTGATGGTTAAAGATACATTAAATCAATCAATCATTTTTTTTTTGTCTGTAATTATCTTTGATCAAATGCTGATGTGCAATTTGCTGATACTTTACTACAGGTTACTTTCAACAGGTCAACCGACTAACCGACTTCAAAGACGAGGTTCTCAGTGCGTCTGTATTTATTTTGTTACCTCATAACTTCGGACTGGATTTTTTTGGTGATTTGTTTTTCATTTGACGTTGAAAACCTGTCATTTGAGTTTGTCACTTGTCAGTGTAGTTGAAGAAGAGTATTTTCTTCAGATGCATATCCTGGGGTGAAACCGTGGGAAAAAAACTATGATGTAATATATTATTTTGGTGTGAGTTTGTAGTGTTTCTGCCTTAAACGTCCAAAATGTTAAAAGAGTTTTTTTATATTAAAAAAAGTGTTGTATTAAAATTCACATTCAATCATTTTCTTTCAAGGCTCAAAATTTGAAGAAAGCACCTCTCCATATTAAAAACATTACAAATTTATGGCTAATCTAAAATCTTTAATTCTAAGAGTCATTCAAACTTTCCACTTAGCAAATGAAGAATAAAGAATGTATAAAAAGTTTTAGAAAAGTAATTTATTATAAAAGCATTAAAGACCGGAGGAAATCTTGGATATCATATTTCACAAACTTGTCAATTTTTAAGTTACAGGGATATAGCTCGGCGACGCTGGCTTCGCGGAAATTATTCATATTTCGTTAAAAGCTTAGCGAATCTTTTACATTTAAATTACGGTCTTCATTTATAATATAATTAGCTTCTCTTCACTGGATATTCTGTTATTGTCCTTTTTTAGAAGCCTTATAAATAAGTTCGTAGGTGAGATGACGTAGGTTTTTGGGCATCATCTTTGCCTAGGTTTAAATATAGGCGATGTCCACTAACTTTGTTTCAAAATTTCTTCTCAGGGTCAGTCAGTCAGGAATTTTTTATCCAAGTTTAAATATGTTTCTAACTTGACATGCAAATATAGTGATATTGAAACTACTTGCAAAATGAAGTAAATACTGTTTTATATTTTTGTCCTTTTTAAAGTTCATGACCATCTTAAGAAGCTTGTAAATTGTTACTAGGACTGGAGTGACTGTTAGCAAGCCACTTAAGCTTGATACAGGTTATTGGATTTTGAAGGACTTCTGCTTTCTGCATTCGTAGTGTAGTTGTTATTTTCAACCCAGTTCAAGGAGGTTTTCAATCCGTCTGTGCTTTTTTATGTTTGTTAACTCATAATTTCGGGGTGGATGGAGCGATCATGTTGATTTTTCTTTCAGTAGACGTGAAGTAGTTTTAATTTGAATTGAATTAATTAATTCAGTATCTTAAAACTTGATCACGCATAGAAGATAGATAAACAAACATAACATTCCCAAAATCCATTATAAATGACAATGGAAACCCTGCATCAAACTACAAAGTCAACCAAAACACCAATTTCGTGTCGTCGCCCTTCCAAATTGGGAATAACTCGCATTTTCAATAGAAGGGAGCTAAATTTATTTTGGGAACTTGCTAAAACAAAGATAAATTTGAATCGACTCCTGAAAGATTAATGTAAGAAGTTTTGCTTCGGCCACTGGCTGATGAGAACGAATATCGTGTCAACTTTACCAAGTATTCGATCAGCTTAGGGATCTGAAATTGAACGGAAATTAATATGCTCAAATACTTTTGTACGAGAATGTTTTGCCTTGAAAGTAAAAAATTCACTTGCGGAAATATCTTTTTAGAGATGATGTCATCAATAAATGTTATTTTCATGCACAGCCAATTCTACTTGCTTACAAACGATAGCCATGTGATATCAATACGTAAGCCAGAATTATAAGCTTGAAACGCGTATATACTATGATACAGCCGCAGTCTAGAAAAAACCCTCACAAGAAAGTCTAGCTCGTGAAACTTCATAATTTCGCATCCCTCTTAACACTACAACTATGAAACTTAAAAATAAAAATTCCATCTAGTCTCAAATCCAACAGAATTTCATGAATTATTTAATTAAATTCTCTTTCTGAACTAACAAGAAATCTTAAGAATTTTAAGACATTTAAGTTAAATAATGAAGATTTTAAACTACAGCTAGCGCCTAAATTAGCTTAAACTGGATTACTAAGGATTTTGGGACCTCTTTTCGGGTATTTTCCAGTTGTTACTCGGGTTATCTGATGTGGACCTGCAAAGTTAAAGTTTTTTAATGAATAATTTTCGTTTAGATTAAGGTTTTCTTTTCGAATTAAATTAGAGGAATACTTTTATTGTAATTCAGTGGAAATGAACTTGTGATGAATTTTGGATGTAGGTGAAAAAATTGATCTACGAATGCTTAGGTTATTCAACAAAAAAAATGAAATACATTGTACCAGTCTTGGATAGGAAGGCAGGTTTATTTTTTATTCTGATATATTTATTGATATGCAAGGCATGGACTTCCTCCTCCTGCTAAATAATTATGTAAACTTTTCTGATCAATGAAATTAAGCCACAAAAAAATGGAACAAGTTTACCCATTCAGGACTGTACTATACAACACTTATAAAGAAGGATTTTATTCAAGTAAATGTTTTAAAAGTAATTTAAACACATAAACGTGTAATTTTTCAAGCATTTAAAATCTCACACAAAGAATTCTAAGCTGCGCTTGTAAAGAATCCCCAAGTCTCCGGAAAGCGTCATGCTTATTACTTCATTTGACATCGCAGACAGGCGAGCGTCAACTGTCGCCTGATTTATACATATCGCAGGTGACCCAGTTATGACGTGTTGGACCACAACGCGACATCCTATGACAGAAGTTGTAAGCGGTTTTGGGAAAATGTCGTTAAAAAAATTACAATCACCCTAACTGGAGTAAAAAAAGCTGACCCTCGGGAATTTTCTCTTGTCATATATTGTTCTGAAAAAGGTTGTATTGTTACATCTAGGAATATTTTTTGCCGTTTTAATGTCACACAATATTTGCAGTTTATTAGTTAGCGTCCATAATTTTAGAGATAAAAAATTGGGATTACAACACCATTTACATACATATGTATATGATTGTAAGTATAGCGTGTAGAAAATATTTTAAATATTATTTTATGTCCATACATATTCACAATGGTGACAGTAGTTCTTTCCGTCAATCTAAAGGTTATTGGTTTTAGCGATAAGGCTACCATTGTACCCATACACTGTAATCTTTCTCTTAACTTCACTGCTGTGTCAGAAAGAAATAAACATCTATCATCATCTATCTATCATTTTTATTACCAGTTCCGCTGATATCTTACGCTGAGACCACAGCCTCCCCCGGAGGTTCGCTCAGTTCTCTCAAGGGTGCTAGTGTGTGCTTGGCTTAGAATGAGTTATGAACATCGGGCGAGAAAACTTTTTTATACGCTCTCCTTGCATTCCCATTTTATTTCTCCCTTTATTAATTGTTCCAAGTTTTTCTCGGAGCATTTTTCCTTCAATCGTTTTTAAGGCATTGAGAATTTGAATTCTGTATTCAAAATCGTTTTGTTACTGCATCTATAAATTTTCTGGTTCATTGAGGTTTGGTGGACTAGAAAATTGATAGATCCATGAAATCTTAAAACCCGTACCCACTTAAGACTGATTTTTATTGTATTAACCGTCTCTCGTCGTCTATGAACAAAGAATGAGATGTTTAAACTGGTAATCATAAAAATATTATGGGTTAGCATTCATTTTTTATTAGCATTAGAAGTTTTAGGAGGAAGTAAAAGAGGTTAGAAAGAGGCTATGTTTTGAGCTAGCATGAAAGCTAGAGATAGCTATGTTTCGTATTTGTGGCTAGCTATCTAAAATACACAAAAAACAATCATTGAATATATTCCTCTTCACTTTTTCTGGAAATTATATCCTTTGCATATTAACAAAATCTAAACTGTTATATCTTCATATACCATTATCAGTAATTATCCCTAATCTTTCAAATGAGACAAAGAAACCAGATCCAGCATACCTTGTCTCGAAGTTAAAGGATTAGACGATCTCGACCGAGCTTCGTTGATTGCCTGACCTGTGTATTAAGACCGATACAGTGGACCTACAACGTCCTTTTAAAGTAATATTGTACTTGTAAAAGAGAGATGCCGCTCTACAAAGTATTTGTTGTCTCGCTTCCACAAGTATTTCTTCTGGAAAGTATGGTAGATCCTGTGTACGAGGATAGTACACCATTGGAATATAAATGCCACTGTCTATAGCACTTCGAATGAAAAGATATCTCTTAGCAATTGTGGTTTACCAGTAATTATTTAACGATTAGTAAAAATATACACTAATTGTTTTCACACTTATTTGGACACACGTAAAAACGATAAAACCTATTAATTTTATTTTAAGTTTAGAGAGTTTATGAATCATGTATTTTCATTTTTAAGAGACGATTTTTGAGGTTCTTAATGCATGTATTCATTATCCTATCCTAAACATTTAAACTACAAGACGGACACTGAACATTTTTGTCATCCCTATTATATTCGTATTTACATCATCATTGGCCTAGCCTTTTCCCAAACTATGTTGGGGTCGGCTACCAGTCTAACCGGTTTCAGCTAAGTACCAGTGTTTTACAAGGAGCGACTGCCTATCTGACCTCCTTAACCCAGTTACCTGGGCAACACGATACCCCTTGGTTAGACTGGCTGTCAGACTTTTTCAAGCTTCTGACTACCTGTAACGACTGTCAAAGATGTAGGAATAACAGCCGGGACCCACAATTTAACGTGCCTTCCGAAACATGGAGGAACTCGTTATGACAAAGATGGTCACCCATCTACGGACCAACCGCGTCAAGCATGCTAAACCTGTGATCGAATCACTTATGCGGTTATAGCTTAGCCACGAGCTCCTTGTATTTACATGTTCCTGCAAATAATATTCCTTTTGCAATGATTCCATACAGCTTTGAATTCCATTGATATTTCTATAAATACTTCTAAAATAAAATTATTATTCAGGTCAGCCTCTACAGATCTTTGCTTTTAACTTCCATACCGTTCTAATATTCTGAGAACTAGATGCTAACCGCCTCCTAACGCGAGACTATATCTGTGGTTAGAGCAGGACAACGCACACGGTGTAGAGCGGTATCTCTTTCTCATAATTTAACTAATCTCACTTGTAGAGGTGAGCCTTTCCATATATCACGGTTAGAATTAGCATCTGTCGGCATTGGCAATGCCCATCCGAGTTATACCGATTCCTCGAATCCATTATTGGAGATAAACATGTGGATACATTACCGCCATTTTAGATGCTAATATTTCTCTTTCTGTTTCGATGTAATTTTGTTTCCAGTTACATATTTCTTCTAGTACTTATATCGTGCTATCTTCTGGTAATTCGTTTGTTAATTGACAAGTATATTATTAAGAAACCCGAAAATAATGTTTCTTTTTCTCATCAAAAAGTAAATACAAAAGTACATATACTTGTAACATATAGATGTAAATGTTTAAATAATCGGTAAATGTATGGAGATGACATTTTGTTCAATCACGTGACTTAGACCTGTCATTACCATACATTCGCGCATTTTTCATTTACTTAAACTTGGCTGGAGGGCACGTAAGTCCATAACCTAAATTACCAATTTAGGATAAAAACATATTTTTTAAGCTACTTCGCCGTTAAAGGTCGCGGGAAAACCAAATAAGCATTATATAAATTGAAGTCTAATTTGAAATGAAATCTACATTTACTAAATAAACCCGCGTACATTAGATTTTAGTAGGCTCCTCAAATTAATGGCTGCCATTTAAAATTAACCTTTGACATCGATAATATTATATTATGTGATCATTTTCATCACCTTCTGCGGATAAAGAACTATTTTTTTTATTTCCGTCGATCAAACTTATATACATACTAGCTGACCCAGCAAACGTTGTTTATTAAATATTTTTAATATTTTTTTTCTAGTATGTAGGTATTTTTAATGCCACATTATAAATTAAACAATTTCGTCCAAAATTTAAAATATTTTTTTTTAATGTGAGCAACCCTTATCACTTAGGGTTATGAAAAATAGATGTGAGTCGATTCTCAGACCTACCGAATACGCATATAAAATTTGGTAAAAATCGGTTAAGCCGTTTCGGAAGAGTACGGTAACTAACATCATGACGGTATATTGGTTTGACTCAAACTTAAGTTATTATACTAACTTTCGTGGGGCGTATTCATAATTACTTAAATAATCTCGAAGTCGCAAGTCGAACTGTGACGGCCGCTGCGTCAGTCTCATGATAACAGAGTCTAGATGTAGTACGCCTGCGAACCATTCAGTTGTTGGACTCAAATAAAAATCATCAAACTGGATTCTCTCGGGAGTCCTTTGAAATAAAGATCCATCAACTTTGTAGAGTTATACAGACTTCGGATATAGACACCAATAACTATAGACTCCAGCCACAAAAGCACCTTTTAAAACACATCGTTAATAGAATTATAAAAATCTGTATAAACACTGTAACAGCTCTACAGAGTTAATAAAGTCCTTGAAGAGGTCGGATTGGACCCTTGTCATAAGAAAACCCTTGAATAACAGCTCATAACGAATCTGAAAGATCCAAGAAAATACAAATAATGATATTTGAACGCTGATAGTGGTTTTATCACCTAAGGCAAGAGCATAATGAAAGAAGAATAATCAATAACCTATATCGAATATTTTATGAAACATAAGGTTGAGCCACTTACTTTTGCCTGACATTTCAAGGTCAAGGCCTCATATGATATGTGCTTGAATTGTACTTTCCTCATATTTTTATATCGCACTAACTTGAGGTACCATCTTGCCAAGAAATGTAATATCCAGAGAATATATTGTGGCTACCAAGGAACTGTAGCACAGGTTTATTATAATGCTATGACTGATTTAACCGATTTTGATAGTTTCGATACACAATAGCTACGAAGTTTGGCGTCCAGAAAACCAAATTTGAGTTGTGCTATATTTTTCTAGAGGACACTCACTATTCAAAAGTCAGTTCAAGCTAAAGGATCAAACTCAATCGTAATTTAAAATGTATCTGCCTAATATTGAGTATCTTAAGAAGAAATTAAAACAATCCCAAAAAGATAACACCTTGATTCAACCACCTTTTTGGATTAAAATAAAGTTGAAAACTAATTTCTATACATCAAGTCTTCCAACGAAATATGCAACTGACTTTAGTTTCAGACTTAATCCGTGACTCCGGCGTGTAATTAACTCTTATCAAGCAATGTACATTCCAGCAGTTTCATTTCCAGTACGTAATACTATCATGCTAAAATGTATAAATGGAGTTTCGAACTCCTTGAACATCGGTTTTACTTTGTGGATTTTTTATTACTTCGGTAAGTATTTGAGTCGATATGCTCAGGTGAAAGGGGGCATGGATGTTGTTTTTCTCCATAGCCAAGTCAAAGGTTTCGAGTCGTTTTGACGGCACGGATAGTCAAGTGGTGAAGCAATCACGCCAAAGCCACAGAGCACGTTGTGTAGCGAGTTTGATCCTTGAATGTTTGCAAGCAGTCTGGGTATCTCTGTGTATGCGAGTTAAATCTTTGTGAAATTCCGCGACACAAGAATGTAATTCGTAAGTGCGGGAGTTGTTCTTTTCTTGTTCTTATGCCGTAGCCAACGATATCTAGATGCGCACAAATATATTTTCATGCTTATTGGAAAATAATTATCAATTTGAAACTGTAGTGTAAGACGTTAACTATAGTACTTCAGCAGACCCGTTTTTTTAAAGCCACGCCAGAAGATTTCATAAATGTCCTGCACTCTTACACCAGGTTTTAGATCAACCTTGCGAAAATAGTAAGAATACCAAGGATTGTTGCTCTCGAGGAAGTTTTGTTGAGATTGTAGATGTAGAGTGGTTCTGGACGTAGATGGACGATTTATTTTTCATCCCAACAAAAATAATGGACAGTTAATGAAAATCTTACTCTTCGTTCGTTTGTTCTAACGTTCTAGGCGGAAAAATGAAATGATTAAACATAATTATGTATATTAAAAGTATAGTTCAGACAAATATCTTATTTTTGGCAAATCATTCTACGCTAAATTCACGCGTTCGATCGATTTTGTTCGGTAATCCTGCGTTTTCTACTCTAGGTGTCAATGATTACATTCTAGCAAAACCGTTCAACCCATCGAATTACGTATATGAAGATTTAAAAGCAGTATACGGTATCGTGGAGCCATTCGATTTGCCCGGAGGGGGGGATAAAGTTATTGACTTTGACGCAATTGCCTGTACGACATGTCCAAGATTTTTTTATCCAGTCTGTGGAAAAGATGAAATTACTTACGTGAATCCTTGCATCCTTAGATGCATAAACAAGACAACAGCGGACCGAAACGGACAATGCATCTATTATAGGAGAAAAAACTCTCGTTATCCAGAACCTGAAGTTCGACTCAGGCTGCCCACCAAGTGGAGACTTGAGAACGTAACGAGTTCGTCTTTAAGAGAAAACAATTATTTCGACGAAGTGATCTTGCGGGATAGTCCTTACAAATCTAATGGTCCGAATCCTATGGGATGAAGATTTCTTACTTAAATACTTAATTAATAAACATTTGAACTTCAATTTTGATTTTGGAATTATTTTCATTTTTTTTCATCCAAAAAAATACCTACTGCTTGTTTTTTGTTTCCTCGTGGATGTCACACTTGGTCAATAAAAATAAAATAGAAATTAAATATATTACATAGTGGGTTCAAGTGGTAAAAGCATCAGATACAAAATTCACTCAAAAACGGCTACCACGGATCACGTTTCGTAATACATAGAAGCATTATTATTGACCTGCGAGAGGTCAAAAAGGGTCAAAAGGCAAAAAGGTTAAAGGATTCCTGACAGAAGGCGTAGTTACGTATGAATATCCATTAATGTCCTTATTTACACCATTTCGTAACACTTAGACAATAATCCTGTCTAAAACGATCTATACCATTCGTAGTGTGGATATAATTATTAATTTTAAATACATTTTACCTACGAGTATTTAGGCGCGTTGGACACACCACACAGAAGCCACGTCAATTTATGTTTAAGGACTTCTTCTGGGTCCGAAACTAGTCGTTCGGTTCCGATTGTAATGCGTCAGTAAACCGTTTTTTAATAAATAATTTTATTTTACCAACCAACTCCAGGCTAAGGCATAATTTAGTAGGGAAAAAATCCAGGTGAGAATTCATTAATGACCCACCCTGAGGTCCGGGTGGCATCACCCCGGAGATGATGCCAAAACCTCGTACATACAAGACTAAGACCATGTAGAAAAGAAACACAACCGATTTTTTTGCCATCGGATTAATCTATACTAATATTATAAAGCTGAAGGGTTTGTTTGTTTGAACGCGCTAATCTTAGGAACTACTAGTTTTAATTAAAAAAATCTTTTCGTGTTGAATAGGCCATTTATCAAGCAAGGCTATATAAATAGTATAACAACACGCTGCGACTAATAGGAGCGAAGATAAAATGGCAAATGTGGAAAAACGGGGAAAATTAATCATCTTTGAGGGCTTCCGTTGCGTGCGCTGCGAAAACGGTTCAAGATCTTCTAACCGCGTAGACGAAGTCGCGGGCAACAGCTAGTAAGTTTATAATGCAAGAAAACTTATACCCAAAAGACGGTAAGACTAGGCGTGGAAGACGACAACCGAATTTAACACAATTTTACAATATCCATAGTAACCCCAAAATATTGCAACACATAATCTATCCAGCAATAAATCCAAACCAAAAAAATGGGTTGTTGCTACACAGACATTTTAGCCCGTATGAATAAATTGTGTAGCCACAGATGTTTATTACAAAAGTGATTTTAAAATGTTCGGTTTGTGAATTTTCATAACATTCCGTAAAACTAAAACGATTTAGTTTAAATAAGAATTAATGGATTCAAGAGAGAAAATAAAACTAGGTTGTTATTGTTTTACAGAATCGGCTTACTTAACATTCAATGAAAGAGGCAATATGATTTAAGGCCGGTTTTAAATATTTTTACATGAAAGGGATTTAAAAAAAGATAATCTCCTGTAGATGCATTGCAAATAATTGGACAGGGCCCCAATTCTGCTATTTACAATGACCGATGAATTAGCGAAATTTGGCTTAAAATGTCAATTTTCGTATTATCTCAAGATTTTTTCTATACAATAATTGGAAATTCAGTACGGGACGGTACACTCAAGGTCATTATAATTAACTTCTTATTATTGTATTGGCGAAATGCTGAAGAGAATAGGAATCATTTCAAATTTAATCCAATTGACATTAATTCATCGGCTATTGTAAATAGCAGAATTGGGGCCCTGTTTGATTGCAACCGAACAGAGTCGGCATGGTACTAACAGTACAAAATTTATATTGTTTATTTGTACTCTTAATGTATGGAAAAACAGTGCTCTTCATAATTTAAGGCAAGATTACAACGTAGTATCAGTAATGCATACTTATTAACAAACAGTTACGATCACGACTCAATATTATCAATTTGCAAACAAGATCTATTATAATATTCATGTATATCCTTCTTCGATTTCGTTCCCTGCACACCTTCCTTTTTGCATACACGGATAGCCTAATGGTTGAGGTCTCAACGCTAAACATACCGTGTGCGCCGCGCCGTGTTGCAGGTTCGGATTGCGCGCAGGACTAGCGTTGAGTCTAATAGTCTATATGCATGTGATTGAAATGTTTTTTAAAACCCGCGACACAAAAATTTAATTGAGGGGGTCGGTTTTTTTTAATAACTCATATATTCTCGTAAATAAATATCTTTCGAAATGCAACTTCGGTGTGACTTTTACTATCCTTGGAGGATAAAAGAGTATCCGCCCGCGTATTGGTGCCGCCCTGACAGGCGTATTTGAATGACATCAACCGTCTTGCCTAATGGGCACCCTGTGAAATTTGGCCGAACTCAAATCTTGGTTATTTCGTGACACCTGCTTTATATTAACTCTTTCAATTCATTATATTCAATTAGAACCTTTTTGGTGTTCCGGGTGAATGTACAGATTTGATTTTGTACGATCTGAAATTTTACGAGAATTTATATTATTTGGCTTTAAAGTGACTGAATAGAATGTAACATTTTCACGACGTTTAATCCAATTTCTTTACATATGGTCCGATGGGATAGAGTTTTTATACACCTACCTAAAATATATCCGGCGCAGGACGCTCGGAATGCGACATGGGAATTCCACCGTCGACGTCCAGATCAATTTTGTTTCAAAAAAACACCATGCTGAATTTCATCCTATCAGCTAGCTGTATGCCCGAATAGCTATTAAAACAGATATACTTGAAACACAGATATAATGAATATCTTGTAATAGTACTAGAAGCCATATGTTTCCCTAACCACATATAAAATTTTAAAACAGTGTCAGGTCAAAGAACAACTTACTAAAAAGAATATTTTAAACCAGTAATTTGATTTCTAAGAATCAAGTAGAATTCACATTAAAATTCATAGCCTAATAACTCGGCTCATTAAGATTGAAAATCATAAAATTTGCATATAAAAGTAGGTTTTTGTTTCATTGACGGTGATTTGCGAAAAAAAAATTTATTATGGAGCTTTATTTTTCAAAATTCTTAACGATTCTTGGTGAGTGTTGTGTTTGTCAGACTAGAATTTAATGTATTTAATATAAAAACAAACAAGAGAATATTTTTTTAATTTGGAAAAGCATAGAAA
Organism: Trichoplusia ni; assembly: GCF_003590095.1. Lineage (NCBI taxonomy): Eukaryota > Metazoa > Arthropoda > Insecta > Lepidoptera > Noctuidae > Trichoplusia > Trichoplusia ni. The sequence continues at coordinate 8,024,267 of NC_039489.1, read as the reverse complement.
GTGATAGCCGAACCTGCTCAATTATTTCTGAAAGATATTCCCTTCATTTCGTGAAAGAGAAGATTAGCTCTTTAGGAAATTCCGAAATTCAGGTACTAAACCAAAGTTCTAACAAAGTAACTTTTATTATATCACGGCATAACGTTTGTTCCTTGTTTATACCAAAACCCTTGTAAATAACGTAAAACCTTCGAAAAGTTACTTCATCCAGTCCAAACCACGAACGTGGGCCAAATTTTTCAAGACTACACAATTATAGTTGAGCAATAAGGTTCAATTTTGTCTGGCGTTGATAATAGTGAAACGAAATTACGCTCTTTAGTGTGTAAATATATGAACGCTCTCATTTACTAGGAACATAACATATAAATCTAGACTAAGAATTTATTCCGGCTGATTTAGACTCAAAAGAAAAATAGCGCCCAGCTGTTTGCCTATCAGGGGATCATAAATCTTATGTCGGGAGCTATTTCAATGTGGATGAACTATAGCATACAGTTTTGTTATATTACCCTACTGTGTATATGAATAAAGAGTTATATATTAAGGAGGTTTTACTCATATGTTTTTGTACTTACGATCGACTAGTGCAAGAAAGGCAACATTCTTCATTTTGTTCGACAACGCAACGCAAGAATAACGCACAGACAATTAATGTCGTATTTAAGTGATATGTTTCCTTCACTATCATAAAATCTAAATTTAAAATTTAAAACGCCAATCCTATAAGTAATAGAGTGAAAATACTTGGAATTAATGTTATAGTTATATGTTCTTCTAATGTGATGTATTCCTTGACTATACGCATAGCCGAGTGGTCACCACACCAAACCCAATATACTGTATGTGTCGCGAGTTCAAACCCCGCGTAGGAAAAACATTTGTGTGATTCACGAAAGCTTGTTCTGAGCCTAGGTGAACTTGAATGTTTGCGAAACGTCCGCAACACAAGGATTTAATTCCTTAGTGCGGGAGTCCTTGTTGAAGATTTTTTATCCTTTTCTAATGCTATCTGAATTTCTTTACAGCCTTCACCTTAGTCTTTAGCACAACAACAGTATCGCCACAGCAATGGTTTGATTACTTCTTTAATATGAAGACGTATGACCCAATAGCTCTACAAGATGTCAAAGTCAATGCCAAATGCACCAACTGCCCCCATGTTTACTACCCAATCTGCGCTGATGACAATCTAACTTATGTAAACGAATGCAAATTAAAATGCATGAACACAAATGGAAAAAGGGGCTTCCAAGCTAAGTTGGTCAGAACGGGGCCCTGTAAAGTGTTTCCAGATAAATAGGATTAAAGGCTTGTTACATTGTACTTCTTTTATTTTAATTTGATTTGCGTATCCTTCCGTTTACTGACATTACAGTCAGCCATCGATTGTGAGCATGCATCGGTCAGTTTACGCATACAGGGTGTCTGGAGAAATGCGTAGTATCGACCTAGTTATAAAGGATATTTAAATGTTTTCAATCACCCCGCACATGTGCTGCGATTTTCGCACTCGTTTACACATTTTTTCACATGGCGTACAGTTTTAAGTGCTTACAAAAACAACAAACTATTTGGGACTATGAACGAATACATGTTTCCGTAAGATGTTTCATGTTTCTGTTCCGTTTAAGAACTATAAAGATCATGCTTTTAAGTGAAAATAAACAAGTAAGGCACTTTCGAAATCTTCTCTAATAATGCTATTTTTGTCTGAATGAGTGTTTGCTAAAAACATTAAAAGGTTTTCACCTAAATTCTGAAAATGTCAGCTGAAATCTGAGAACATATAAAAAGAGTGTTAGTACTGTAAGCTTCAAAATGTCTCAAGTAATATACAATTGTATAATCACCCCTGTGCAGGCTTCTTTCTTATTAAATGTGATCAGTACATTCATGATTATTTTTTACTTTATCCATGATTTCCATCGGCTTCAAGGACCTTCATTTTCGTTTAAGGACTTTGTTAGGCCCGAAACTAGTCGGGCTACCCCGATAAATACCCGTGAGTAAACCGTTACATCATTTGATAGTGAATCATTCTCCCGATAGTTACTATCAAAATATAGTTTTATTTTCTCCGCCTTTGCTTAAAATTTTAACGATCAAATTTTTGAAAATTTAAATGATATCCAAATTATGTCACTACTGTGCAGTACAACTTGCCCGATAATTCTCGGCATGTCCAAAATTAAGCTCAAGTCTTGTTATTAAAAATGTCCATAAACAAGTCAAATCTTTGATCAAACAAATGCCAAAGTTCCCGCACTCAAAAACCCAAAATATTCTTAAGCAAATTCATGGACCAACTTCTGGGTCCTAAATAAATGGTCTTTCAAGTTCTAACGCAACCTTTTTGGAACACATGAAAGCGAAATAAAGATACAATACATAGCAACAAATCTTTTTAAGTACACCCAACGTCGTTAAGAGTGGTTGAGATCAAACAGATAGGTTTTTGTGCGTTATCGAACATCTCCGAGAGCGCTCCTTGGTGTTCCTGGTAAAATATTATCAGGTCACGTTGATTTTATCTAAAATTGAGAAAAAATACAATGTAAGGTCACAATATGCACGTATAGAAGGAATGATGGCATGAACGGAGATGACAAAGTTTTAGTTCAAGTTTCAAATAAATGAAGGACAGTTTTGTGGAGTATCTTATGAAACTAGGCACAAATTGTTCCTGTAATCACTTGTTTGCTTCATAATCTGTTTATGACCATACTTATTGTTACTTCGCTGAATCAAAGAACAAAAGACTATATTACTATTTTAACTTCAACAAATCTAGAAAAGGTACCTACTTTAGCAATATTAAACATAAACATTTATGATAAAGTCATTGAAAGCCTCATATGTAACTAATTATATATCAGAAGAATAGCTTGTGGGGAGCTGTGTTTGAGTAGCGACACAATAGAACCTAATTTCCTAAAGGGGTATCTCTTTATGGGGGCCTTCAGCCCTTTCTTAGCTGGCTGACTAGAGAGGGGTAGCTAGAGGTTTATGCTCGGGGGTAAAAGTATCTATTAGCGTAATAACGAGAAAACCCGCCCCGGGTCTATGACGTGGCAGTACCATGGGGGACCCAGGATCCCAGGAATCTAGTGAACGGCGACTCACTGCCTGTCAATTTAACTTCCCTGAAAACCCTAGATTTATTTCTGGCAGATACCCCATTACATTTGAGATAAAAGTTCCTAACAAGGCCTCTACAATTTAGACCTGTGTCCACGTGCCGTTAAAAAGGGCCAGGTCTCAAAATCAAAAGCTATTTATTCAAATAAGGCTAAGTATGAAGGTCAAATTAACATCTGAACTCTTTCTTGAGAGAGAAGAAACAGGGTATATCACTATTTAATACAATGTGATCTAGCATAAAAATATTTGAGTTAAAAAGTTCAGTCATAAATATTTGATATCGCTCACCGAAATTTCTAAAATTTTCGTTATCCATCCCTAATGTGTTCATCCCATTATCCCAGTATATAAATTCATGAACTAAGATAAAAGCACGAAATCCTATTCGTCTAGTGTATTTGTCCATCATGCTTACTCATTGAACAAATTGAATTACATTGTTCATATCAAATTTTCTGGTTCAGTGGTCTATCATGACCTTGGCGACAAATTCTATACACGGGCGTTATTCATTTGGATCGTAACTCGGCACATTTGATTAGGTTGCTGGATAAACTGTTTATAACGGTTAATTAGGCAAAGGAATATTTTGATTCGTTGCTCTTTGGACTAGCCTTTGATGTTCCGAAGTCGTATTCGGTTTATGGATTTTGAAGGGTTTGGATTGGGAATGAAGAAAAGCGGAAATTTGGTAAAACTTAATATTAAGGAAAGGTAATGAAAATAAGCAAGAATTCAAGTATATTTTTTTAGGATAAAACATTTGTAAAATAATTAGTTATTTATTTAGAAGAGTTCATTGCTTTTATCAAAATTCTCTGCAATCGAAACTTTATCTACAGAAACAATTATATCATCTTGTACACCCAGTTAATTCAATTCAAGCTTTACAATTAAAAATGATAATTTTGAGACCAGCTGCCACATTTCCTCTTTCATTTATTAAAACAATTTGAAATACATCAGATATTCGCCCATTTACTTCTATAATTGGACACTGTTTCAAAATAATGCAAAGTAAGGCCTTGGCGGGCATCGTCCAACTCCACTTTGAATAATTTAGTCGAGGAACACTTCGTGAGCAAGTTTTTGCTAGCTAAAAGACGTTTTGTCAAAACGTCGACGAAATAAACGGGTTCCAACTAGTTCCTACTGAGAATCCGAAGACAAGTCTTGTTAACGTTGAAAACATTTCTATGAGTTCAGATCTTAATAATATTCCCGTTCCTATTTATTGTGTAGAAGTTAAACTTTTCACGAAAGTTTTATACTTTCAGTGTGTTCGTCTGAACAGCTGTCGACATTACTTTGATAAAAGAGTATATGATTAAATCTTCTAATGTTAATCTGTTTAGGCCGTCAGTCTGTCTTCAAAAAAATAAATACGTATTTTTTATTTAATCATTGGAAAGTAAGACATATTAAATGTTGTAGAGGTAAGTGATGTCACACGAGATTTTCATCACTGTATCCCCTTCATTAAGGATAAAATCGTATCCAATATTTTTTGGAAGTCTGTCTAATGGACCAAACAGATTTGTATGATAAGATTTTAGTCAAATACTTTATTTCTTCATATGGCTATCTCATGAAATGCCTTGTACTCTCGACGAAGTAAGTACTCTTCATCATAAACTTCAATCAATCAATATTTATTAAGTAAATTGATTTTTATGCGCGATTTTTCGCAAAATGCTATGCCTCAATATTAACGTTATAATTGTAGAGACAAAACATGGACGACATACAATTTTCTCCTCATCAACTTAGTCTTCAGACATCAAAAACAAAATCCCATGAATTCTTGTTTATCAAAGGCATTTCAATCATTATTGTTTCATTGCACATTAACTACTAATGAGTTTAACGAGAAAACGTGACTCTCGACTGGTAAAATGAAAATAATTTAAAAAGAAAACTCTCATTGACTGCAACATTTGCCTGAACAGTAACAATTACCTTAAATTATCGCTTTAATACTTATACCATGAGTTTTCCGAGGATATATTTTTGTGTTTTTTGTAAGTACCATTTATTGTACGAAATATTTTTTCCATCTCTTCGAGTTCAAGAGGATAAAAAAATTACTGACTGCACGTATATCTAAGTGGAAAAGTCTTCACACCAAATCTACTGCTCGCAACGTGTCGTGGATTCGATCCGCGCGTAGGACAAGCCATTGTGTGCTCCACGAATGCTTGTTCTAGTTCTGGGTGTTTTTGTGCATGTGTAGTAAATATTCGTCTTTCTTCGGCGTCATTGGGAAGAGTTTCCTTGCTGTGGGAGTCAAAAATCAAAAACTGTACGAATGATATAGGACACCGTGCTTTAAAGACTTGTGTGCGCAACGTGTCGCAGGTTTAATGCTTATTTGCAACAGCTGTTTGTGTAATCTATAATCGTTTGTATATGTGTAGTTGAACCTGTCATTTGTATGTCAGTTAACCCCGCACACACAAAGATTCAGTCAATTAGTTTTTTTTTAATAAAACGACGCTCTTCTGTGACATGTGGCGCAGTCATTATATAAGCGCATAATGACTGGACGCATAGCCGAGTGGTTCATCGAGGTTCATATTTAACTTAGAGGTTTAAACTCAGTAGCTACTGAAAGACTTAAGTTTTGAGATCTCTTGCCCTTATCTACAACTAGCTTCGAATTTAATACAATATCTATTGTTTCAGCGCTGGTGGTGTTATTTTCGGGTATTATTTACAGCATAAAAGCTGATGATCTGAACGAAATACTACAGAACTTTTACATGCACCAAGTTCGAGACACTTTGCCTCTTTTGGAGACCATTGAAAACTGCCAGTGTCCCCGAATATACTTACCGGTATGTGGCTCGAATAATCAAAGTTACACGAACGTGTGTAAAATGAATTGCTTGAATACGAAACTTCAGTTGGTCGGGCCAAAAAAAATAAAGGTTTTCTACACCGGCGTGTGTACAAGTTATTTTGAACCTTTTGATTATTGATTGAAATAATAAAACTGTTTTTTTTTTGTTATTCTTGATGTTTTATTTTTATGTAAATTCGTATTTTGTTCAAAACGAATAGTCGTTAACGTGAAAATTGCATGTCATTTTATAAGTATGATTATTGAAAAAAAAAAAGATAGCAGTTAATTTCCTTTCCACGTGAAAACAAAGAACGCATTTTAGGAATTTGAAGCTGGCTTAATCAGTCATAGAAAACTAAGTGTCAGTAAAAATATGTTAAAAAACGGTTGTTGTGACCTTGAATTATGCCTATGTCCAGCGGTGAACCTCGATAATTGAATGATGACTGAATTGATGATGTTAAAACACCTATATTTGTACATAATATTAAAAAAGCTGGTGACCCATCAAATGTAATACCGTACCATTCGTTGTTTGACCTAGACTTCTATTTTTTTAAGAGAGATATATCACCTGTGAAAGTTTAATCTTTCAACTTTCGAGGAACTAAGTGATCTAGCTAGCATTCTTTTTTACTTGTCTATACATTTGACTAGTAACTGTTTTTTTTCTGTAAAAAGAGGGAATTCTCACGGACTCCCACTCCCTCGGGGGAGGGAATGGGTAGTGTCAGACTCTTACAGACTTAACCTGGACCGCCGTGCTTCGTCATCCACGCTTTTGTGTTGGTGTATGACAACGCGTCGCAATCCTTTACACACCAACTGCGGGATAAACAAAAATGCCTCATAAGTTTCCCGATTCGGCAATCGAACTCGAGACTCCTGGGTGAAAGGCAGGTATCCGTGCTACTAGACTATACGGGATCGTATTTGACTAGTAACCTGAAATTACATCTCGATTTATTCTAAAATAATTTCAGGTCATGTGCGATTCCTTACAAATAGGCTAATGAAAAAGAAATTGGTCACTCAATAAGTTTATGGCCGTAACAACGGTTATATTGTTTATTATTCATTGTTACAGCGGCAACAATAACACGTCTGGAGATGTTAGCTGTCAAGCTGGTTTACGAGGTCTATAGCTTGGTGACAGACGAACGGACCGGCACCGATAACTTAGTAATAGGTTTCTCTAATTACCATTTGAGTAATTAACCCTGAAAAAATAACTCATAAAAAATACCAAGTAGTTTAACAATCATTAAGTTAATTGCTAGCAATGTAATCACGTGTAGTTTGTTTGTTTTTTGACGTTTTGAAACGTTGCATTGCAACATTGCAGTCAATCGTTCTTTATTTAATTACCATTAATACAGCACTCATGGAACAACGTATTTCGAAAAGCTCTTTAAAAATGTTCAAAGTTTGTAAGTACTAAATTTCAATTTCAATTAATAAAAAAAAACTTTTGCACAAATCCCATTTTCAGTTTTAAAAACAAGTTCATCTACCATTTTGTGACTTTTTCCATTTAATATTAGTAATTTTATTGAAATTGTTGATGAATTATATTATTTTAAGACTTGGACATTCTCAATGTATTTTTATAGGACTATGAAATTTCACCGATTTAATGCAATGTCTAACAATTTTCAACACATCAGATCCTCAACTATTTTTTTGTTTCTCCACACCAATAACTCAAACATTTCCTTTGCAGATGCAACGATATTTCTTATTCTCGCCTTCCTAGAGATACGTTCAAACGCAAAAATAACGTCCACTACTCTGTCATACAATCGCCTGTTCCCCCCACTTGATACATTCCGCCCTTGTGAAGAGTGCCCCGTGGTTTACTTCCCTGTATGCAGCAGTAACAACCAATCTTACATGAACCTATGTTTTTTTACATGCAGACAAGAAAAAGACGAGAGAGTCGTACAGAGAGGAATATGTATATTTTATTAAAATGCTGACACGTTTGAATAAGAGAGTTCGTTACATCGACGTCAAAATGACGATAATTTTTGGACTAAGACCATGTCTTAGAGATTACTCACACCTTTGCAGTAATTATATTCAGTTCCTGTACGTATGTGTGAAAAAAAAAATCATTTAAAAAACTCTCAGCCTACCCATGCAACTCTTACAAGTATCTTTTAATATAAAACCTATATATATATTTAATATATATCTTTTATATATGTGGAAGCTTGTAATTAGCAAATATCACTATTTACTTTGTTAATAATTGTTGTAATTAGTCTGTAAGCTTTCTTTAAAATTAAATAAATAAATAAATAAATAAATAAATAAAACTAAATTGAAATCGCTCAATCCGTTCGGGAGCTTTGATGACACAGACAGACTGGAACGTCAAACTTATGATATTTTTACGACGGAGGTTGAAAACGAGGCTTCAGAATTCCGCATGCAATCGCGTCGTCAAATAAAATGTGTTGTTTTCTATGGATAAAAACTAAAAAGTGTGAGTGGTCCTTTAGGAATAACAATTGCCAACGTGGAAGCGAAACCCCTCTCTTTTCTATGTAACGGGTGGTAACGTTTTCTTCCATTTACAATAGCGATTTTTAAGTGAATTTATAATAAAAAGTATTGCTCAAATCGATGTCTTTACTTCTGTTATTAGACTTAGGCCCGATTTTTCAATCGTCAGATAACTTTTATCTGAGGAATTAATATGGCCGTTTGACATATTTTCCATACAAAAGCTGTCAAAACGTCAAACATATTCATCGAATAAAAGTTATCTGGCGATTGAAAAATCGGCCCTTAATAATATATTTCGTACACATTAAAAGTTTATTTAACATAAGATAAAAACTTACGGTGATTTTGATAAAATAATTTAGCACTGAACTTGACAGACATGTTACTAAAATGTTGTATGGTGTCAAAACTTTTCAACGATCAACAGTTTTACTGAAACATTGATAAACAAGATTACCAAACTTCAAAATTACGATTTTCTAAAATTGAGTTTCGTAACAAAATAAGGTTCTATATTAATTAAGGTTCTATATTAATTAACCTGAATTACGTGAACCTTGTTAAATTTTCTTAAAACATTTTAATTATTAGGGCTCTATAATTTATTATTTATTTTAAACGCACTAAGAGGGCAATAAAGTATTCGTAATTGTTGTTTATATTTATTTTATAATTTAATATGACACAATCTATTTGTCTTGAAAAAATAAATTAAGTGTCCTCTGCCTAATTTATTTTTTCTTAAAACCCTAGTTATCAAGGATCATCAGTAATTACAATATTTGTCAATGTGATAGGATCATTGAAAAAAGAATTTTATTGTCGTGACAAAATAGATGCATTTTGCATGTAACCTATGTGCAACCTTCGCCTAGATCGGCTTACTCCATTATCGGACTACCACGTTGTATTACAGTAAGAAGGAGATTATGTAAAAACCCGGAAAGTACGAGTCGCACACAACACTGAGGCAATGAAATAAAATCAATTTTCCAAAATAAAATTTTTATTCATTATATTTATACCGTACCAATGTTGCTAACCCGGTTCATGAGATGCAGACTGGTGACAAAGGGAATAACGACCGACAGACAGACGCCTGGGTTTCGTTTTTATATTTTAGGCATTTTTTTATTTTATGGCACAATATCAATAACACCATGCCTGTAACACCATTGGAAAAGACTGCCTTCATTATTACAGATAATTTATTAAATTGAAAAACACATTTTCACATACAGCACCATAACTTAAGAAATAAAGTAAAAAAAAACTCCAAACAACACCCATCATTCTACAAAGTTATTTGAACAAAAAATAACAGCGCTGATTGGCTAATTCAAATCCTTATTCGTAGTCAGACTGTATTTAATTTAATACAGTTAGCTGGGAGCTTGGAATTTAACTGGATTTCTTAGTATTGTGCGACACACGGGCATAGCGACAGTAGGTAGGTTATAGAAACGATGTTACTTTTTTAAACCATCATTTGCCTAGCCGTTTTCCCAAGTACTTGTTCGGCTACCAGTCTAACCGGTTTCAGCTAAGTACCAGTGTTTTACAAGGAGCGACTGCCTATCTGACCTTCTCAACCCAGTTACCTGGGAAACACTATACGGTTCGACTGGTTGTCAGACTTTTCAAGCTTCTGACTACCTGTAACGACTGTCAAAGATGTAGGAATAACAGCCGGGACCCACAATTTAAGGTGCCTTCCGAAACACGGAGGAACTCGTTATGACAAAGATGGTCACCCATCTACGGAGCAACTGCGTCAAGCATAGCTTCGCCTGTGATCGTTTCATTTATGCGGTGATATCTTAGCCACGAGCTCCTGATGATACTTTTTTAAACAGTTCCTTGTATGGATGCTTACTGGATGGTATAAGAAACTTAAAAAAATATAGAGTTGTTTACCTCGGGGAAATTCCACCATTTTTGAAAAGTCATTCGATGTTTTCCTACCCAACCACGATTAAGACTGATATCCAAGATTGTGATTATTTTGACACGTTTTTACTTTACTTACTAACTTATGTATTTTTGAATTTTACATGTTGTGTGATCGGCAAAACCGTGTGTCGCAAAATAAATGTTTCCTAAGTTTGCAATAACTAACTATATTCACGGTGTTTGCCTCTATTCTCAAAGGGACTAAGCAGAGATTTATATTCTAGTTTAATAAGTCAGAAACTTAGCTAGGATTTTTTTAGGAAAATACCAAATAGTTTACGGCTAGGCATTTTAACTTTATTTTAGTACAAATTCCATTTACTTTGTTCCAATGTAGGGTTTCGTGCAAATCTAATATACATGTTATTTTTTTGATAGATCTCATTAACTGATCAATTAAATATGTAATAAATGGACAGCCCGATGGACAGACGACCCAAAAAAACATAGCTTGCTTAGACTTGTTGCAACTTGGGGGTGGCCTATGTCCAACAGTGGGCTTAGATAGACTGAATTGATTGATTAATTAATAAACAATCTAACCCAAACAGGATTTTAGCCTTAAAGATATCCAAGCGAGCAGCCAAATGCCAAAAGAATTTGCCTATATCATTCCAAATGCTTTAAAACTCACCAAATTTTAAGTTTTACAGTAATTTTTACACTCCACTAAAACTATACTCAATATAATGAATGCAATTAGCTACTTAAAAACTTACGGCGCCTGCGCGAAGCTTGTTAAACTTCGCCCATAAAAAGTTAGTGAACTCTACTCTACATAGATACGACGGCAGTTTCAACTGATTTAATTAAGTTTTTATTGTCTTAATTCTGTTTTGAATGTCACTTTTAATGAAATATGGTGAGAATAAAATGTTTAGTACTTCAATTTTAATCGAAGAATTAGTGGTAATTTGAATTTTATTCTTAGCTTTGACGGTAAGAAAAACTTAGGGGGAGTTTGCGTTACATTGCGCTATAGAGCGACTTCGGTATTCTAAGTTTTCGATCATAAACGGCAATGTAATGGAACCAGCTTGATATTTACTTGGTTTTTGTGTTTTATCTTTTTTTATAATCTACTTATTTTAGCGGCTTGTACTCTTTCGTAGTAGTCAATGCGATTCAAAATAAGTTTATTCTATTTTGGCGTTGGGTCACTTTATATTCCATTTTATTGAAACAAAAACCTAAGACCAGACTGTAATAAAGTCAGACGGAGCTACTTTTGTATTTTTAATGTTATTGTGAGGGGTGAAATGTCTAGACAGTCAAGTTAACCTAGAAAATCTTAAATATTTTTTTTTCAAAGAAAATTTGATTGATCCGATAGATAAAAAAAAACACTGTAAGAAAGAGCATCGCATAAGCTTAAACCTCTTTTACAATTGTCATCTTTAATTTACTAAAATTAACCCTATAATAAACATCACTTAAACGAAATCATTCAATGAACACCTATTTCGTCGATTAGCAAACATAATGTGTTAATCAAGAGCACTATCTCCCGGCCTATCTGCTCCGTAAGAGCGCGTTCCCGATATACCGGTACGTTAAATTTATCGTCGGACGTTGACGTTTCGAATCATTTATTTAATTTAATTTGTCATCGCGTATTTGTGGAAAACGCGACGACGCCTCTAATTTTGAGGACTCCGTTTTGGGTTCGAAACTAGTCGGGCTATCCCAATAAGAAGCGTGAACAAACCGTTCTTGAGCTATTATCATAATGTAAACATAAAGTTCTGTTCCAACCTGTTCTTCTATCCGAAAGATATTTCGAGACAATCGTTACCGTCAATAGAAAAGGCTCAAAAGTATGAAGATGACAGGCCAAAGTAATGTGAAATCGAAAAAAGAAGTTTCATAATCTCCTTGCCTTTTAAAGATGCAGTCGACAATAGTCATTAGAATTATCCTTTGAGCATTTGTGGCCAATTTAACAATTCAAATACAAAAGCCACGACTCTCCAAACGACACGACAATCTTTCGTCACGACACAATGGAAACGCGTCATAAGATCGATCATCGAATCTTCCATAATCGTATTATTTCTTATCGAGCTCGCCTGATTGTTTCCGTGACGCGAAATGATAGGAAATTAACTTGCTTAGATCGACGCCACACTGTTGACTCTTGGAATACGGGGTTTTTGAAGAGTTTGCTTAATCTTTTCTTTGCGATTTTTGGTAGAACGATGTTTTTTTTTAATAATTATTTCAACAAAAATTTTCTGTGTACAGTCAATCACAGCTTAAATAGGTTGAAAATCCGGGTAAAATAAAATTCATGCACTATGGCCTTAGAAATGCCGAATATTTTAAAAAAAAACAAGACTAAAATACTTAATGCAAATGACCATAGTTTAAGTTTTTTATTAATTCTGCCTTTTCAGTTACTTCCCAAGAGTTACACAACATCTTATAGGCAAGCTTATGACGAACTACAGTATGGAACAGACTACCATAATATAGTAAATACAAGTATAACTCAAAGTTGAGAACATTACTTCAATTTTGGAATCCTCTCCCTGTACCACGAAGTCTTGAAGCAAAAACTGTTCCTCGTTGTGAGAGTAATGCAACGCCAACTGCTTAGCTTTTGACTGCATGGATAGCTGAGTGGTTGAGGTAATACCAAACCCATTGAACGTGACATGTCGCGGGGTCGATCCCCGCGTAGCCACGTATGACAAGCGTTTGTGTGATCCACTAATGCTTGTCCTAAGTATGGGAGTCTTAGTGCGAGCGTCTTGAATGTTTGCGAAAACCCCCGCGACACAACTATTAAATTCCTTAGTGCTGGGGACGTGCTTGGGGACGTTAAAACAAATGAAAAAAGGCTTAGTGTAGATTGCTATCTCGCTCCTACAATAGCGATAGTCCTCATAGAGTCCATAATATGAGCACAAAAGTGCCTTCAAAATAACTGACTTTGAAACACGGTCATCCTTATACAAGGAATTCCTTTGAAATAAAGTCGTCTGTACCTCGAAGTTTTCCGTTTCAAGACTCATTCCTTCCCATAAAGTTGCACGGTACAAACTTAACGAGTTTAAAACACTCTTTTAAGGTTTGTTTAATGTGTTGGATGGCAGAGATAAACAACATTTTTATGTTAAGTATGTTTTATGGAGGTCCCTGTGAATATCCGTCGATAAAGTTTGGACTGTAGGTGTTTACGTAAAGGATACCCTAAGTAGTGCGCAATATACACAAATTCCTTTACTGTATTCAAGTGAATTTACAGATTCGAATACATAAAGAGTAGGTTTGATCATAACGCAGACAAATAATACAATTGTGGCGTTTCAATATAAGTTAAATATACTTTTTTAAATTAAAGACACTACAGACAAATAGCTAATGAAACTCTGAAGAAAATCTAGATTATGTATTGAATTTATAATCGCCAATACGTAACGTGCTTGATTGGTGATCGATGCTTGCCTAGTGTGATGATGAATGCTCTAAACGTTCCTATATAGGAAGAAGCTTGCGTCCAGTTTTCACTCGTAGCCAGTAAAACTAGAGGAAGACTGACAGTGATTGGGATAAAGCTAAGAAAACGACTAGAATCTAAAAAAGACCTTATTTTCAAAGAGCTAAGTGTTATTTTTCTTGAAACTACTGCATCCAAAAACGTAGGTAATAGTATCATTGTTATGGTTGTCTAAGCGTGACAGACAAACACAGCATAGAGTGGCATCTCCTTTTCACACCAGCAACAATATTCCTTATAGACATGATGGTAGGCTCCCTGGTATATACGAAAAAGGTTAGATAAATAAACGTGGAACCTAATTTAGGTATCAAAGACATGGATGAATGTTGATAAATCTTTACCATTCGATATATTATTTATTAGCTTCGGTTTTGGGTCACTATGTCTATAATTTGATAGGCACGTGTAGTTTGCTATTGGTTCGATAGATACTTGGTCTTATATGACTAAAAAAATATATAAATTAAAAGACGTAAAGTAGTATTATTGAAGATATGGAAAATAATATATATGCTGTTCCATAGCAAATTCAACGTTTCTCTCTTTTTAAGATTTTTCTGAGAGAGAAATTACATCAATTCCTCAGAGCAAATGGGTCGAATTAGGCAAGTTAAAACAAGGTATCGTTTATTCCAGATCAATAATGATTACTTAAAATTATTAAAAAGGTATGCAGTTTCCTTGATGGACTACAGTCACGTTTAAAGATGGCGGTACTCTGCATTCTAAGTAGCAAAGATTATAATAAGACTCGTTGTTCGAAGCGCAGACTGGATCGTAGATCTTGGAGCAGACGCAGTCTCTCTTAGGCGGTACATTTACAGCTTCCTTTTCTGTTGTTGCTTTTGAAACCCTGGAAGATGGATATTTTGGATTAAGATCTTTTTAATATTGCAGGCAAGGACTGTTTTTCGCGCGTGTCTTCTACGTAATTTTCTTTAAAACCTCATATTATCTTCTGAACAGCTGAATGGATTTTCATGATTGAGGCATCGTTAGATTTCTGTTTCTAGTCGATCTCTACCCTAGTTAGTTATTTCAAGATCAATAAAGAATCACAGTCTTACTACTGCCTCATAGTTGGACTATGGTAGATGTGCAAGAGAGACGGCACTATAATGCTCTATATCTTCATCTCGTTTCCACAACTACGTCAGTTTTACATAAGACTGGTGGTTGGGTCCTTTGGCGTCAAGTAATTGTTAAAATTCGAAGGTTTTTGTACAATATGTTTTCATAACAATTGCTTGTACAACAATAACAGTTAATAAATAATTGTAAGGTCTTTGAGTTACATTGAATTTCAGTATTAAAAGCTCAATTAATTATTCGTTACCCAACCGGCCTTCGCCGAATTTCGAGTACAAAGAAAAATTACACAAATATTTCTCTAAACCTTACATGAAAAATTGGCGAACCGAATTTGAACTCGAAAACAGCTGCCCTCTCAATAATTCCTGATTGAGTCACTCAAATTAAGAGGGACTTCAACATAAACTTTTTTGCGACGAATTTTCTTTGAGGCGAGTTGGATACAGTACTTCTAAGTCTATTTCTCTTCGCATTCAATTCGAAGTTACAAAAAGTCGAGACCTTTTGTATTTAATCTTGATTACTGCTTTTTCTGTTCCGTAATGGTACTTCTAATGTATGTAGAAGGTTTATAAATTGAATTTCCTATAATTTGCGTAATGGGGAATGTTTTTGTTGTGATTTGGTAAGATGCTTTGAACGGGTGGCGACTGTCTTTTGTTTTTTTGTTTTGTGTGTTTAATTGTATAACACTATACCATTACATTACTATTACACACATCAGTGCAAAACCAATAGTTTCCAATTAAGTTTGATAATTTAAAGGTCTCTGATATTTCCCAAAAATATGAATTTAGATTCACAATTCTAACATACCATCACCATGGATAATATTTAAGGCTTTTTGGAAGTTGAACTTACTTATATCTTATTATTATTTTTTTGTTGTATCTATTGTCATTATACAATTGTTGAAAAATTAAGCAACGAAAACTCACCCTTGCCTAAGCGCTTTATTTCTGTTGGCAGCTAATTGGACTGCACTTAAAGGTGTTGTTGGGAAAAATTGGGCCATTACTCTGCAGGTGATTAAAAAAAGAACAGCTTCTGTAAAAAACGAAGGAGCCAAGTAAATTTCACAAAAAATAGGGGAATAATGAACGAATAAAAATAAAAAGGAAAAAAATAACGAGCAACCACAAAAATAAAGACTTATAGAAGGACGAGAAAACTTTATTGAGCTTCGATAGAAGCACGTTGATCATCAGTAAGTTATAAAAAAATTATCATTGATTCCTCCCTGCAAATAGATTTGATAACACCTGTTTAAAATGTTGTTAAATATCAGGAAAACCATTGTTTTTATATAAATCGATTCCCGTATCATGGTGGCCTCAACTTTGTGCCACTACCGAGGGTTTAAGCCGTCTCTTCTCCAAAACCATGTGGTAATTAATTAGCCATTTCATATATTAACACAATATCACTTAGGAAGCAATGAATCGTAGGTGAATCAGTTTTTTCCATACATAATTTATTGACCTTCAAAAGTCATAGTATTTAAAGAAATTTGATTTAAAATCAGTACTTACGTAGACATATCGTAAAAAATGATTTCATATTTGTGCACCGTCCAATGCTTAGATACAAAATAAATTATAGAAGACCATGACCAACAACCGTCGATAAATGGAAAATGGAATTGTAATCAGTACGTATATCAAACGAGAAACAGGTATTAATGATTGTACGAAATTGATCATAATCATTATTACGAGTGACGAGACTTGAGGAATCGAAATAGAAGTTTTTTGTTTAGTGTCTCCCGCATTAAGAACCTACTTTAATTCTAATGAAGCAGGGTTTTACATGCAAAAGGCACCCGGACTCTTGGCAAGTATTCATGGAGCTCACAAATCACGTCGCGCATAGTGTTTCGGCGTAGTGACCACAACTGATATAAGACATAAAGAGGCCGTGGTAGGTTCTTTAGGCTCTGAATTCAGCCTTACCTGGTATACACCAGAGTTAAGCAACAAATGACAACAGTCGTTTACGCATCTGAGCTACCAAAGTCACTGATAAAGGATTTAAATTTGTTTATTGACACGTCTTAAGGCGTTCCTTAAAAACATTTGGTTTGAAAAAAACAATGACAAATTGCACAACGATCAATAATTTGACACGAAAACTGGTCGATTTTTCATTACAATATCCTGAATTTATTTTCGTCTATCGTCCACAAATCCACTTTAATGATCCGCATTTAATTTTAAATCAAATTAAACTTTGATTTCCGATAGCAACAGTAATCGGTAAACCAAACCGTATTGTATCTCCGTTTTACCAGCCATTGTATTAATTGCGAAGCACAACAAATTAAAGGCGAAGCTAAAATTTTAATTAATTCCAACCCTCATAAACCATTATAATAAACATGTTTCGTAAAATAAATTAATACATCGTTTACTCATTATTTAAGCTGTATTTTATTTATAATTACGGGTGAGACAAATGGGTCGTGATAATATTATGTATGATTTTTTTCTTGTTTTAACTTGTAAGCGCGTTTGTTACCGCTAAACGCCAAAACGGCTAGACTGATTTAAATGAAATTTTGAATGGAATTATCTATTTATACGCATAGGCTATTTATACCCGAGTTTTTCAAAGGAAGGTAATTTTGTCGAAGCTAAAACAAACAGGAGGGCAAAGCCGCGGGTAGCAGCTACAACACTATAAAATATCATCTCAAGACATTGACGAATATTCAAATAAAATTCAATAAATCCTTATATACTCAAAACCTGCATACCTACCATTAAAAATCCCGAATAAATTCCTTCTACCACAATTTATAACACCATAACATACATTGGGAAGGTTAAAAATGTACTTAACGGCTCCTAATCTCAATCCCTTGATACCTCTATCGAAGTTTAAATGATAAATGCCTTTGCATTCATTGCCTGCCTTGGGATTCCAATTGAAAATGGAAACTTAGGGCGTTTATACGAAGTACCTTTCACTTCCCGAAGTTGTTTTAATGGTTTCAAGGAAAGCAATCTTATGGGATTGAGTTATGTTGAGTGCTTGTAGATTATGTTGGAAGTTGAAAACTTTTGCCTGTCAAGATTGGTTACGTTAAAAAAAAACAGTAGCGAAGACGATCATTGTGCATGATAATGGGAATCATAAATATATCATTAACTTTAGATACTAGATTTATTAATGAAGATACATTTGTGTAACTGTTTATTTTCCCAAATAAATAAATAAATAAATATGCAAAACCATTTGCTTAAATTTTACTCAGGGATCTAACGCGAAAAACATCTCACTCGTTCCATTTGGTGTGGTGACTTTACCACTCGGCCATCAGTGCAGTCAAAATGAATGCAGAAAGATAAATACCATCATTATATCGGTCATATAAATCAACAACGTCTATGATAACGTGTCTACATTTCCTCTGGAATCCATCTTCCTTGTCCATATTTCGCTGGTTCATCAGAATGAAGTGGAGAGCATTTATCTCAATCCATTGAGTTGAGAACATCTCTGAAGCCTGATCGATGGACAACTATGAGCTCAATTTATAATAAAAACCTTGGGGCTGTTCGTAAACCTGCTGTATACGGGTTATCGGTTTGGTGAGCGAAACTATTTTGAAGAATTTGTTTTCATTTAGTACCTGTTTTTAATATATTTTATTTGGAGCGTTTTTCAATGTATGTACACCGATTTCATTGAGTTTTCTCTTGTCAGGTTTGTTTTTTTCTTTGAAAAGAGCTTCCATTTGGTGCCGTTTAAATGCCACTTCTTCATATTTGGTGTTAGGTGACAAAATTCTACTACTACTAATCTGCAGCTTTAAATTCGTTAAACATAAGAACTAGGTCTGGAGTTAAAGTACGGTAACTTCAGAACCCATGTAGACAACACATTTTAAAGGAAATATGACGGAATAGTGGACCGGGCGTCGATACGTCGTCGTCTTGACTTTAATGATACATAAAAGATTGATTTCAGTCTTGAATAAGCAGGCGTTGTTTAGAGTTTCTGCACTTTCCATACAATGGATAGCGCGGTAAATTTCTGAAATTTTGATCTTTTTTTAAATATTAGTTCTCCTATTTTAAACACTTGATCGATTTTATTAAATTGGACATGATATACTTGCTTTATTCTTTACCATACGAGTCTTGCAGCTGCGAAATATTAAGGGTGCTCAATATTTTTGACTAAGGACTTTATATGATTTTTTGAACTCCGAATAACAGACTATCTAATTTTCACTGCGATAACCAACTTCGCTCTAGCAAAACCGCGTCCTAAAGTTAGTTGCTTATAAATAAACGAAAAATATGTCGACGGCCCATCTAAATTCAGTTTGCAACTTTATCAGTAGAGGAAGACGAAGTTTCAATATAAAACAAGCAAGGCGGGACGCCGCTACAAAATACGCTGATAACTACTTAAAACATATTCTGGACGCGTATTCTGTAGAGGCATTATAATTTTTTTATTTAATATTGGTTTTAAATGAATTTGAGGTTGGGACTCTCTTTGACACTAATTGATATATTTTGTTACGTCAGGATCATTGGCTAATGACGTCACGATCACCCATTCAGAATTGAGTTTGATATCCTTCTATATCAAATCTCTCAATCTTTAAGAGAACCCAACTCTGGGTTAAGCTCGCCTTTGTACATGAACTTTCCAAAAATATATTGTCCAAGTGTGTATTTATGTGCAATTTAGTATAAATATAAAAAAGACCATTGAGAGATTTAGGAAAAATCGCGTATCTAAAAATTTTAAGTGTAGCTTAAACAATATCTAATATCTTTAAGAAAATTAGAAAAAGTGATATTTTTAATTTAAAATCCATTAAACAGAATAAAAACTATTGGCTATTTCTTTAAATTCAATTGAAATTTTTATTTACATTTGCTTAACAGGATAATTTCTAAAGCTTTTAATATTCCAATATCTTAATACCATGTCCATCTTGAACCTTTAACATTTATCGTCATCTTAAACACTGTGCTGAACCTATTTGAATAATTTTGCTTAGCATTTGAATAATGGAGCTTGATACGAATTCCTAATTGAATTTAATAAAATATATTTGGTCTGAAAGGTCTTTAGTCTATTTTTAGATAATGTTATTCGTAGCTCGTTTTGAGAGAGGTTTGACATTCATATCGGGTTTTTCTTTGATAAAACCTCCTTTGCCCAAAATCATCGTCTTCATCGCAGGGGATTTCACTAACATTTAAGACATATGCACAAACCCACCTCCCAATTCTCACCTGAGACGAGCACTAGTGGGAGACACAAATACGCAGTCACAACTGCGGTACGCAGAAAGTGTTGCTTTTAAAACAGCAAAAATAAGTGCTTAATATGCAAAGAAATAACTCGCCCGATTTATAAAAAATGATCCCACGGGAATATAAAATCGGAATGAAAACTATCTTAATGTGCTAAATCCATTCAGTGGTTTTTGGGTGATAAAGCAAGCATCCGTAGTAGTATTAAAAGGATTAAAAATATTTTACGTTAAAAGTCAGATGTCGACCCTACTGTCCAAATTTAAGGGC
This sequence comes from Trichoplusia ni, assembly GCF_003590095.1. Taxonomy (NCBI): domain Eukaryota; kingdom Metazoa; phylum Arthropoda; class Insecta; order Lepidoptera; family Noctuidae; genus Trichoplusia; species Trichoplusia ni. The sequence goes on along the minus strand of NC_039489.1, from coordinate 8,003,662 downwards.
GTATTTTGCAAACATTTCTTGTATGAAGCAAAATTATTTATTAAAAATCAAAACATGGTGAAACCGGGCTCAGTAATTTAAACAAAAGTTGAAGTATCATACGCGCTTATATTGAGCGCTTTTAGTTCGTATGAAGTTTTGCATCCAACAAGCTCAAAGGAAAATTATAAAGAGCTATTAAAATGTGCGCGTTAAAATGTAAAACCTGTATTCTGAAATATATTACAGCCGTAATGAGATTCGTACAGACTAAGAGAGTTGTTGAAAAACTGAATTTTATGATGAAAATAATATATGGCTTGTTTGCCTAACCGGCCATGCTGGCTATGTTTTTGGCTGCAAATTCAACGCAATGGTGATTTTTTTTGTCTTTTTTATTATTTTAGTATTTAGCTTTTTATTTAGTTACACATTGAAATAAAACTGTTTTTAATGAGGTCCATTATCATAAGACGCTTCAAATTTATATTGGACTATATAAATAACTGAGGTGAAACACTGAACGAAACTAGTCTGTGAAACCCCAGGCAAGGATTAAATTCTGGAAAAAAATAATTAATCCTGGTTTAAAAAAATATATTTTACACGGAAATTAAAAAACAGAAATTTTAAGTTTCCTCTCTAAAAATAATATAAAAAGCCTTCTTCAGAATAAGGCTTGCAAACAAACAAGCTAGAAGTTGCCGAAACTACGGGGACAGTTGTTCCGTGATGTTTTTTAGTAAAAAAATATATCTGGAAGCGAGCCAGTCGGCCGCACTATGTCTTCGCTTAGGCTGCGGTATCGTGAAAACGGTGTAGGTCGCCTATAGCGTCACACTATGTAAAGCGTCACATTACGTAGTTACTACAGATCAGACGCTATAGCCAAGTAACATATCTACAATCGTTAACGTCAATAGACAACGGTCGAATGTATGCAGATGACAGATCAAAAGTCAAGTGACTTGGGAGCGTTTTAATAGTTTTGGACCCAACCAGACCCCTTAGCTGACGCAGCCAGGGGGTCGCGAGTCAAGTATAAAAATATATAAAAACTCAGTGTGCCTAGCTACACTTCTTAAAATTATACATATTATTGCATGTGAGAAAAGTGGATGCACGCCGTGTATTACGCTGTCACGCTACCACGTTTCCACAAGTACTTTAAGACGTCGTTGGAGAATAAATGTCGTTTTAGAATATTTCTTCCTAAACTTATTGACAAATTTCAAACTCTACTTAGGTCAAAGAAGCGGACAACAAAGTAATCCTATTGCTATTTTTTCCAGTAACTGTCGGAACGAAATATCATTATATGTAAATTTAAAATCGTGAGTCCGTTGAAGTGAATACATTGCAAACGTAACATAATTATATGTACAAGTTTGTCACTAACTATGAGTCTTTTCAAAACGTGACTCATGTCTATAAATGCACTATGATGTAGGCGTGTCAAAGACATCTGTAGAAAGCATTGAAACGGACTCTACTTATTGTACAAACGAAGAAAGTGATCCCCACCAAGTTTGAAAACCATTCGCCGTTATAGAAGAACAACAGTGTTAATTTTCCAATGCAAAAATATTTTGACGGTTTCTAATTTCAACCTTAACGCGATTTACTTACAATTGTTTTTTTTTTGTCAATAATACTTTGTGACGCTGTAGGCACTGAAGAATTATATATGTGTGAATACAGCCTTACACCTGAAGCAGGACAGTCGTGAATGGGTCAGCTATAGATCTTTGAATTCACTTGGATATTTCCACGAGTTTTTCATTTTACTGGAACTGCATGTTTTTTTGAGGTTTACGAAATGTTTACATTATTTTTTAATTTAGTGTTGATGTTTATTTTTGTATCTTACTTTTATACCTTTTTTGAGTACGTACGTAGTACAATAAGTAAAGGGTAGTATACAGCTACATAACAATATGTAGCTATATGGCAAAATCAAGGGTGCAGCAAATTGAAGTCAGGTCCCCTATTAAAGTACATTTTCCTGCCTGGCATAAAAATTTTAAAATAACAATCTTTAAAAGATATAAAATACTGAATTGAAAAAGCAGTTTCATTCAAATGATTCCAAATTAAATATTTTAAATAATTTTCTAACAAATAGAAAGAATGAGGCAGATTCATAATGAATTATTTAAACCTTTATTAAATAACTCACACTTATTAATCGGGATTGACCAAACCGGGCCAAACTAGAGTCCTTAATCATGAGCTGACGCGGCGGCAGAGCCACGTGTCGAACTTAGTCTGGTTATTCCGATAAATACGCGCGAGTAAACCGTTATTAAATAATATATCATTACAATTCAATACTAAAACAAACATTTAAATAATGTTTGTTTAGCAAGCCGTAAATATAACTAAATTCCACTAAAACACAGCCCAATTCATCAATACCGCAAATACAATATTAATCCAGCAAGAACCAAAGATAACTTATCATTGCTTCTTGTTAAATCTTACTAAATGGGATAGTTTTTGTTCAGCTTGAATACTGCAGTACGGAACCGGCTATTACGAGGATATGTGAATTATGTAAATGGGGAACGATGTATGGTCAGACCAGCCTAGTATATGGCTTGGTCTAAGTGGATTTGGCCCATTTGTGAGTATTTTAGTAGGAAATTTTGAAAGCAATCACTCCCATAGCATGTCATAGAGATGGTATGTGTTGTGTTTAATGCTTCTTGATGCTAAGCACAGTAGGTGTACCACACGTGTGTTTTCACACGTTTTTATACACTCTCTTTTCTTGTTTGTTTGTCGTTCTGGTTGGATTTTTTCAACTACGCTTTCCGATAAGCTAGCAGGCTAGAATTTTCAGGGTAGCTTCAAAATGGGTAGTGTAAAAATATAAACTGCTGGACCGATTTTGGTAAATTTTATTAGAATTACTTTTAAAAACGTGGGTTTGAGATGTTTTAAATCTACTAATTTACTGCACGTTTATGTCTTAAAACTACCACATCTTTTGGAATCATTTCATTCACTACCACATCATTTAATCCTTGTGTTGCAGGGGTTTCACAAACATTCAAGTCACATACACAAAGACAACCAAAGTATTTTGACATAATTTGGCATGCTGACACCCAGGATTACTGCTGAGTAACCATAACTCTATATATTCAATTCTACTGTGTCTATGTATGTTTCGGAAGTCCTCCTAAACGACTAGACCGATTTGAATGTTTTGTGTGTCTGCATTTGTGTTGGAAATTAATAGTAAGACATAGTCGGATAGACAACAGCCCAAAGGCCATGATATTGACATGGGTAATTCATATTTAAAGAAATAAAAAAAAATGGAATCATTTTCTTTTTAATAGTTCGGTAAGGTTTTTAAAAAAAATCTAGTTTTAAAATAACTTTATTATTAAAAGTCCTATATCGTCTTTCCACCAATGAATACTGGCCCCTAATTCTAAACGAGAGCCTACTTTCAGCTCATTACCGATCGTTTTCTGAAGTCCTTTGAAAAATGGTAGCTCTTTATATTCGAGAAAAAACTGAGTTCTTTTCTTTAGCAAACGATTTGATGTGCCGATAAAATGGAGATTACACTTGAATGTTTAAAACGTTGCTATCAAATTGTTGGCTTAGTTTACAAGGTAGTTATTTTAATCGACTGGAAGAATTTTGTAATTCAGACATTTGCGTCTTGGGAAGTGAGGTTACGATGACTTTTTAACCGGCAAAATCGTTGCGTATTGATTTTTAAGATGGTTTGTTTTATTTTATTTGTACTATGCTAGTTTTAGGATAATTTGGGAAATTTATCGCTTTTTTACATTTTTTCAGTTCATAAATTAACTGAATGGATAGCTGAGTGGTATAACCACTCGTGTGCAACGTGTCATGGGTAGGACAAACGTTTGTGAGATCCACGAATGCTTTTTTTGAGTCTGGATGTCTTTATGCATGTGACTCGAATATTTGTGAAAAAACCGCGACACAAGGATAAAATTCCGTACCGAGGGAGTAGTTTCAAAAATGTGTTTTACGGTCCTAATTATTTAGCAAATTGAAATCAAAATGTCAACTAGTTGAAAATATACCGCAAATCTAATATACATAGTTGTAAGAACTATAACGTACACGAGGCAATGTGTATACCGTCTTCAAGACTTTGGTCTCCATCGATGCATGACTGTATTTGCTTCAATAGTAAAGGAGAGGACATCGAACATATTGCATGAGTTGTATGTAAACAGCTGTGTCTGCAATACAAACTTTATAGATGGCATAACTACTTATATATACATCTATTTGTCTAGTATTAATAGAATACCAGTCTATATACGTCTAACGACTGGTTATCTTTATATATGGGACGTTTGAGCATGATTACTGGGCCCCGATTCTGATATTTTGCAATGGCCGATGAATGAATGACAATTGGATTAAATTTGAAATTATTCCTATTCTCTTAAATATTTTGCCAATACAATAATTGGAAGTTAATTTTATTGACCTTGAGTATACCGTCCCGTACTGAATTTACAATTATTGCGTAGATGCTTAAGAATATACGAAAATTGACATTTTAAGGCAAATTTCATTCATTCATCGGCTGAATAGCAGGATAACAGAGTGGTGAAGGTCACTACACCAAACCCACAGTGCGCGACGTGTCGCGGGTTCGATCCCCTTGCAGGACAAGCATTTGTGTGATTCACGAATGCTTGTTCTGAGTCGGGTGTCTTTGTGCACGTGGTTTGTATGATTGCGAAACCCCCGCCACACAAGGATTAAACTCCTTACTGCGGGAGACGTTTTCTTTTTTTTTATATCATTGCTACGATCACTGCGGGTTGGCAATTACAGATTCTAATATTAAGAACCGCGATTTCCTCATATACACGGTGATTTTTAAGTCGTCTTACAAAAGCAGGCCAGTTCATGTATCCGACGTAAAATACCCCTAGGCGCGATTATAATTTTTTTATCATCAACTAAGATAATAAATACGAAGAAAAATTAAACAAGAAAAATCTGAAATATACTCTTAAAAATGATAAAAACGCCGCCGCCCGCACCCCTCACCATTGTTACAAGGCTCGGACCACGCTCGCAACAGAGCTGTGTTTCTAAAAAACTACGAATTGCATCATAATATTGAATAAGAATTGCATTTTAAATTTATTCAAATCTCATAAATACCGATTTTTTTATCATGAACGTGTTCTAGTCATTGGATACATGAACTGGGCTGTTTTGTAAGACGACTAAAAAATCACGGTGAATATAACTTTGAAAAGGTTCCATTGAATCTCGCTTGCGTTAAGGATCGAACTCGCAACTCGTTCATACAAATCCACAAAGCCAAAACGACAAAACTAAACTTTAAACAATTCCATATTAAAGGTCGCTGAACTTTTGTATCCGAATGACAGTCGAAACGTTCTGCCAATTTCGAAATAAAAGTTTGATAACACAATCAATTAAAAAGTTTTACAGAGCATAGGCAATCAAATTTTAACCCTTCAACTGCCTATTGCAACTTTAAATTTTTTATTTTTAGTTTCGTTTCGGCGAAACTTATTTTGAATGAAAAATATTGACAGTTTTTATTTTTGGACAGGATTAATTCTTTTTCAGGATACATTTTGAGTTTTCGTTTTTCAAAGGCTTGTAGAATTTAAAAATAGTCATGTGGGTCACCTACGCGAGTACTTACTATGAACTTTTAAACCTGTACTGGTGCTGTTTTAAGAGCGAGACGGAGAACAGAATTATGTAGTGCCATCTTACTTCCACAACGACAACAGTTTTCAACCGTCTTGAAAAAAGAGGAAGCTCTCATTTTTATTTTTTTATGTTTGTGACCTCAAATTGGATGAACTGATTTTGATCATTGTTTTTTTCATTTAACGCAAAAAAGCTTTAATTTTGTCCCATCAGAAATTTATAAAATTTGGCTCAGCATTTTTTCATTTAATATCTTTTCTATATTTTCGTTGTTAAACCAATATTATATTATCCATGAGTATCTCGTAGGCAGAGTTATTGCAGTCATTGGTTTTCGATGTTTCCCCATAAATATATGCCTTCTGACTTTTATAAAGATTAATTCTTCTGTCAATTAATTCTAATGTCAGTCGCTAAAAAAGTACCACGATCCATTCGTGGTACTTTTTTAGCGACTGACATTCTTTTAGATCATAATCCTGAATTAAACAACCAAACAGGCGTGACCTTTGAACACAAACGAATTCACTTAAATTTTCACTGTCGTTTTAAAAGCTATGTGTGAAGTGTAGAGTGGTACGCAGTTTACCAAGTACAGTCAGTATTAAAAGTTCATTAAAAAGTCAAAATTACAAAAAAGAAAAAGTACATAATCATTTAATGGAATTAACATGCAATACAGCCTAAATAAAGTGACAGAAGTAACTTAGCAAGAGCACTAGCTCTTAGCGTGCTACCTGCACGTAACGTATGACCATGATATTTTGTAAAAAAAAGTCTGAGATTTTCACGTTGTCTGTACATAAAAAAAATATATTTGATTAATTTCACCAACGTTGCGGGATTTAATAAAATTTCAAGGCCTTTGTTTACTGATAGGCCGCAAGGTTTTGTTTCATCTGACAGGGAAGCTCGAATCGTAGCCATTACAACAACTATTGTTTTCTCTTTACTACAGTAAAAATGAAAGCAGTAAAGGATAATTAAAAATACATCGTCCTACTTTGTTTTTGGATGCTTTTTTGTTTTTTTAAGGGGTTGCATTATACTGTGTTTTCTCTGTGGGAGAGACGTACGTAAGTATTATTTGAATTAAAAACTGTTTAAGTGGGATTCGGAGTCACGGTGCTGAGGGTTCCGTGCGAAGAGGGTGATAAAAAATATAGGCAAAATGTAATGGGCGCTTATCAAATTTGTGCCCGTACCAGCTGTTGTTTTATCTCAATATTATTATTCGTTGTAATATCAGCAAGATAAATAAATTATCTGTGAAAATGTCAACTGGCTAGCTAAAAAGGATCACGAGAGTCTGGTGGTCAACGTACGACATCAGAGCCTAATGGGGTTTTATTTTTACCGTTTTTTACGGAACCCTAAAAAATTTACTTCGCGGCAGGGGGTTAAACAATGGTGGATGGGAGAGTGGTTGCTCAGCTAACAATAATGAAGCTCTTAATTAAAGGAGAGGTTAATTATAACGTTGGTTTACAGTCTGGGAGATTTTTTGTATGGAAATGAGACACGACATGTATAAGCCTAATTTGGGATAATCTTTTCATTGTGCTTTTATTTTTAAATTGTGTTGTCTATTTAGCTAGTTGGTTCTTTGTTAGTTGGACTTTGGTACTTAACAGTCTAAAAACGAAAATGGTTTAATAATTTAGATTGCATGGATAGCCGAGTGGGCGATAGGTAATTAAAAACAATTTTTTTTAGGATAAAACTATTTTTATCAATATTTTAAAATATAAGTCCTACCAACATCGACAAAAAATAGCGCGTCTGAAAACAATCTCTTCCAAATTTTTACTATGGTAACCTCTATAGAAATACATTAAAGCAGTAATAGGAAATAAATATTGCAACTTCCAAAATTACATTAAGGCTAACAACTTTTCATCTGTAACATTACAAACCTACCATCAATTTTAATAAACCTTCAAAATCGCTAAGAAAACTTACCAACATCTGGCGCCAAAACAAAAAAGAAAGTTTGAATTAAAAGCAACCAGAGTCCAGTCCAAATAATTTACTCTTAGCCAGACTAAGAATCTGTCCGTTCAACACGGCTTTAATTCTTACAAATCGTTTTGAAGACATGCTTCGCTTCCGCAGTGCGGCAACCAAAGAGGAATTTATCGCGTCATTCTAACCGTTATAGATAGAGGAAGGCTCTAGAAATGGACTTTATTGATTGTACTATGTTTATGTTTGTGGTAATGTGAATTTGGAGGTGTGTTGAGAGTTTTAGCTTTGAGATGTGTCAGTATATGTTAATTATTATAACAGCTTCGTGGGGTATACACGGTGATTTTTTAGTCGTCTTACAAAAGCAGCCCAGTTCATGTATCCGACATAAAATACCCCTAGGCGCCATTATTTTTTTTCATCATCAACTAAGATAATAGGTACGAAGAAAAATGAATCATGAAAATCTGAAAAATCCTGTTAAAAATGATAAAAACGCCGCCGCCCGCACCCCTCACTATTGTTACAAGGCTCGGACCGCGCTCGCAACAGAGCTGTGTTTCTAAAACTAAAAATTACATCCTAAAATTGACTAAAAATTGCGTTTAAAATTTATTCAAATCTCATAAATACCTATGTTTTTATCATGAACGTGTTGTAGTCATTGGATACATGAACTGGGCTGCTTTTGTAAGACGACTAAAAAATCACGGTGTATACCAATTATTAATTTGACAATGCTTTATTCGGAGATCATAATTGAAGACCGGATCCGGTTAGGTCCTAAACTAGTCAGGCTTTCACAATAAATACGCGCTATTAAGTTGTTGTTAAATAAGTATAATATATGATTGTACTATGTTTACGTTTGACATAGTGTTTTAGTTTTAGCTTTAAAAGGTGTGTATTTGTTTGTAATTAAAATAACCCTCGTCATATGTATTCATAACTAGCTATTGCCCGCGACTTCGTCCCCGTGGGTAGAAGATATAAGTTATGATTTATACCAGCCCTGTTTTTTTCACATTTTCCATTGTATCTTCGCTCCTATTAGTCGCAGCGTGATGGTTTATAGCCTGAAGCCTTCCTCGATGAATGGTCTATTCAGCACAAAAATAATTTTTCAATTTGGACCAGTAGTTCCTGAGATTAGCGCGTTCAAACAAACAAACAAACAATCAAACAAACTCGTCAGCTTTATATATTAGTATTAGTATAGATTAGTAATTAATAATTAGTAATATATTAGTAATTAGCAATTAGTAATTAGTAAGTATAAGTATATTAGTAAGTATAGAAGTATAGATTATTTATTAAATAATGTTTCATTCGGAGATCATAATTTTATTAACTCCGGTTGGGTCCTAAACTAGTCGGGCTATTCCAATAAATACGCTTGTTGCTACAACGGTACGGATTCAAAAAAATATGTTCCACAAGTATACTGTGTATTTAAATGGACGCATGAAAACTATCAACTTTAAAAAAAACAGTCAGTTCTCATAAAAAATTTCTTTTACCGCAAAAAGGTTGTCTTTTTTAAGTTCGTATATTATACAAACATTTCCTGTGCAGCCCAGGCATAAATACTCCATGGCTTCTTGTATAAAACATTGACATAATTACTGAGAAAAAAGAAAAATATATCTTAAAAATAAAAACGCAAAACCTGGCCATAAGAGAAAACAAACTCATAAAAATAATGACCGTAATTTTCTTAATACAACACGGAAGCATTTGAAATCTTCACATAATTAAACCTAAATTTAACACCAATTTTATTAACGGCCGTTTAATCTATTCACGTCGAAAATTTAAGCAAATTGTACCCGAAAATAGCGACACTATATATACATCGCGAAGTTTGTGGGCATGGAACAAATTGTTAGACAGAAGATGAGCCACAGATTACAAGCAAATAGAGTGTCCATTGCCTATTATGACGCTAAACATTAACCAGTTAAATCACTTGGTTTGAGTGTAGGATAAATATTTTCAAGTGCAATTTATTTGCTACATAATAAAGGTAAATTGGACCATATACTGCGTCATCTTAGTTTAATTTTTTACAAAATACTTAAGAAACGGACTCATCATCATAAAAATAATTATAGGGTGACAACAATTTTTTTGTTCATTTTTTTTTGTCTATAGGATACCTAGTTGAATGAATTACATTGGATATGTATTTTAGTATTGTCCCACAAAGATAAATTGAAGAAAGTTTTGTTTTACGTCACAAACTCGCTTTCGTTAATTTACAAGCAGTTTATCAGTCCGCAAAAATGACGTAATATTTTAATGACCTATTTGATGTGCTAAAGACTGAATTTTTTCATTGCATGTAGGCGCCTATCTCAATTCCCGGAATAGCCAATCTTTTTTGCCTGTCGTCTTGACATGAAACATATCATTTATGTAGAGGCCTAAATAAACATCGGTACGGGTTCAGTTACCGCACTCCAGCTACCCGTAAAAGACCTTTCAAGATATATCTTCATAAACCACAAACGCATCGGCACATCTTGATCTCCCTTCAGATTCTCGTCTTCCTATAAAATGATAGGCAGAGCTGTCAACTTTTTTTTTACTTCCCAACAAGGACTTTAATCCTTGTGTCTTGAAGAAACATTAGGATCACATGCATAAAGACACCAACTCACGCTTGATTATCTAATCAAACTAGGTACTCATATATAGTTAATAAAAATTATTGTTGCAAGTTTAATAACAGCATACCTTAGAACTCCAAAACTAAGTGTGTTTAAGTATATAACCCTAAAGGTACATATATCTTACAAATGTATAAAAGAGAAAGTTGTATGTATGGATGTTTCTCTTCACGCAAACACTTTAAACAAAACTTGGTACACAGAATACACAGATAGTTTATACTCGGATTAATGTATGGCATAGATTTAATCCCGAATTTAGGTTCCCGAGAGATCATTTTCGACTTGTAACGGGCGGGCCCACGGGCAACAGCCAGTTCAAACTATTTTAGTCACTCCATTAGCTCACTACTCGTGGCACCCGCATCTGACTACGCCTACACCCTAATCTCAGTTACTTAGCTGTTTCACCGTCAATTTGTACGTATAATGTACCGTGTATTAATTGCTTCCACTTTTTTGAGCGGGACAGTTTAGACTTTGGTAAACTAGGAAGGAGTTTAGTAGGTATTTTAATAGGAGTGCCATCATTGGGTAGAATGTAATCGCTTTTGGGTAAAAATAGAACAATATTACTGAGGCTCCAATGTCAGTCCGTCTGCCAGACTGTCTGTCCGTCCGCCACCGAGCTGTATCTCATGAACCGTGAAAAAAGTTAATAGACAGTTGAAATTTTTGCAGATAATTGCTGATGATGATGCTGCGCTAGAAATATTTGCATTTATTAGTTTAAATTCATAATTATATTTTAACCTCAAAATCCACTACTTAAGGTGTTATTACTCTAAAAATACTTCAAAAATTGAACCCCACTATTTATGCGAACTTATCCATTAAAATTGTCGTTCAAAAGCAAAATTAAGATGAAAAATCCGTTAATCCTGCTATCTTAAGAGGGATAATAAAAACGCTAAAATTTTCCCGCCCATATAATCTTTGAAGAATAAGAAATTAAGCTCTGAAAATTCTTTTAAGTGTTAAAAGAAACAGTTTCTTTGGTAAAATGGACATTGAATTGTATTCATTAGTTCTCTGTAAATGTACTTCGGTGGAAAATCTTATATTTTCTAATGTAGGTCTCGGATTACTCATTCAATTTTTTTTTTGTACCTATAAACCTACTGACTTCAAGTATTTATTTTTATTTTTAGTACTCCTTGCTCTGGGGATACAAACGGATTCCTAACCCTGAAAGCCAGTCAGAGAGCCAGATAAATTTTCAGACATTTTAAAGTATTCTTCATGCTATAACAACAAAAACTATAATAGATAAAATATCGAGGTTAAGCAACGATTTTATATATAGTAGTTGGTGAGTGACAAAGAAAGTGGGAAACCCACAAATTTATTGGTCACCCAATCGCTTCTCGTTGTTTCTCCCACTCCCAAAAAGAGAAAGAGTACAAAAAAAAGTAACTGAGACCCTGTGGAATAATAAAAGTAGTTTTGTACGTGGTGGCAGAAATTTTACAAAATCCTAAGTCCTGTTTTACATACCTGTACCATTTTTTAAGTGCTTATAATGCATTTGACAATGGTCAGGGACGTAAAACCTCGTAGAACTATGATTTCCAGAAATAGAATCTCAAATCGATAACCCACAGCATGTATCGGTACGGATAGCCGAGTTTTTGAGGTCACCTCGCCAAACCCACGGAGTTTGATCCCTGCGTAGGACAAGCATTTGTGTGATCCACTAATGTTTGTCCTGAGTCTGGGTGTCTTTGTGAATGTGACTTGAATGTTCATGATCCCCGGAACACGAGGATTACATTCCTTGAATTCTTGTTAAAAAACATGACGAAAAAACATTAACGGCCCAAGTATTTGATTGCTTAGCATTGTTCTATATACATCGTTCGTAACAAAAGTGAAACCTTCGAAGCACTTCAAATATCTCCCTGGAGTATCAAAAGAAAAACCATCACAAATAAATTTCAATCAGTTTAAGTGATACGATGACTATGCACTTGTTATAAATGGGAACATATCGCAAATCGACACTCCTTTGATATCAATACTTGTACTATGAGATTCTGCAAAGCAGACAAGCAGAACTGTGGATGTAGGAGCGAGATAGCGCGCTACAAGCCGTGTAGTGTTGCCTCACTTCTACAACAGCAATATTCTTGTTTGAAGAACTGGTGGAAAGAGGTCAAGTCTTTAATAATAGGTCACGTGACGTCATAACATCGATAGACATTGCTAGGCACACCTTTTAATGACGATTCGAATCATTCGAGCATCGGTGTGAGTTTAATATAATTTATTCTTGGCTTTTTCTATTTCCTATTACGTCTCCCGCACTAAGGAATTTAGTTCTTGTGTAGCGAAGATTTCTGAAATATTGAAGCATACGTGGATAAAGTAAATTGTTGTCTCAAACGGGCATTGAAGCCGCTACACGTTGCACAGTAGAGCGTGTGGCGAAGTGACCTTTCACCACTCGTCTATCCGTGCAGTCAAACTACTATTTCCATAATTTTGAGCAATTCTCTATATTAACTGGCATTTAACACTTTTCTTGTATAAAAAGGGATCCCAATAGTATTAAAATAACATTCTATATAGTACCGTGGGATCACGCTTGAAAACCGAAGGGATGCCATCAGCGCTACCCAGCTCACCTAATATGTAAAGGTCTTGAGTGAAAGCCACCGCAGCGGTCGCATCGGATGACTTGCTAGATAATTTTAGTATGGTATAAGGGAAAAGAGTGAACGAGTTAAGAAACATATCATTTTAACAACAACAAAAAAAAACACACGGGTTGCTAAGGGAGTGCCGGCAGAAGTGAAAACTTCAATATCAACGTTGTGTATTTTTTATGTTCTGGAATTGTTATGGAATAATTTTGTACGAATTATTTTTTATGATTATTATAAAAGTTCTATCTTTTATGTGATAGAATCAGAATTTATTTTTTTATCGCTATCGATGCAGTGTTGCTCTAAATAAATTTTCATCTTACGCTTTTTCAATCAGCATCACGTGACCCTGAAGCGAGTTTAGATGCTTCTACCCATACAAAAAAGTGCTTAGCGCCGCTAAAGGAGTTTTCACTTACAAAAACATAGGCAATCATAATAAAGTTTTCATGGAAGCGAATGACTGTTATTTTACGTTAAAAGAAAAAATGGTCAACAAAATGAATTCATCCAGTTCGAGGTTCTGAGGCATTAGAGGTAACAAACTTTA